>NC_053415.1:4525000-4610000 GCF_016859285.1 Xiphias gladius | reverse complement strand
TCAGGTCAGTGTCAGATTTGGACCAATGAAGACCTCTAGAGTCTGGCACCTGACAGGACTTCAACAACTTGTTAAAAAAAAAAAAAAATTGGAAAAAATGCTGTTTGACCCATCTTTGGTATAAGCTTCTGTTTTATGAAGATTTTACTTCTTGCAACTCTAAGCAGAAGTGGAATATGTTCATGACTGGTTAGGATTAATAATGTGTGACATGAAAATGCTTCTCCCAAAATAATATTAATCAGACTTCTTTCCCGCAATGAACAAATATACAAAAACGAATATACAAACTCTTTTTGACAGCTTACATTCCTTATGGGTGAATGAGCCCTGGGCCTCAGTTTGGGAACTCACATTGTTTATAATGTGAAAGACTAACATGGAAGCACGGTATCCTGTGAATACTAATCTCAGAATCTGAATTTAAGAATGCAGATGGCAGGTGTTTAAGGCTTGGCTACAGTAGAGCTTAGCTGTAATATGAGACAAGTGGACAAAATGAGAACGCGATCTCATGAATGTGCCACAAAAGTGAAAGTTCTCAGAAAGGAATGTTATCCTGTGAAGGGATAAGTAACAGTTTTGCAGTGGAGGGAGCTGCTGACTGATAAAGCAGCCATTAAAGCAGCTTTCTCGGCTTCATCCAGTACTGTTTAAAGGCACTTTATCTAACTACAGACTGTTAAATCCATTACTGTTATCTCAGACAAGAGAGCCCAACCTTTCAGGACAGATAAAATATATCAGGCAAACATTTTGAGCATTTTTTCCCAACTAACCTACTATGTAAAATCATTGTGCCCCTGGGATTCAATATTATTTACAATGCAAATATTTTATCTAAATAAAGAGCGGCACCATCTTAATGAATGGGGATCACGCAAAAAACAGGTACATACTTTTGAATAAGTAATTTTTGAATAAGTATGTATTCTCTTTTTGTTAGTGTATATGATGAACACACATTTTATGACAAACTCTTTCCTGTAATAGTTTCCTACCATATCATGAAGGTCAAGTTGGTAAACTTTTAATAAGTAACATGTTAACTATGAGTCAATTTCGTAATCTAATGCTAACAAGTAATATATCAAGTGCATTCCCACAGAAATATTCGCCTCCAGTCCAAGGTGGTAAACAGTTATAAACAGACCTTAACAACACAGTACAATACAATGCAATTCAATCACGTGGAGGTATTCAGGCTATTTTCAGAGTCGTGTCCTAAAGGCTTGCCAAGACAGATAGGCATGCAGGAGGCAAAGAAGTAGCAGATTATGTTCTCAGAACATCTGTGACTACTGTAATCTAAAATTAAGTGGGCTTAAAGGGTAAAACCCCTCAATTTCGGTAATTCGGTATGTTATTTTTGCTGTCTGGGAAAGTCCATGTGGAACCAAAGAAACTACATCTGTATTAACACTAAAGGCATTTATACTTAATACCCTAATCCTGCAGTTATGCAATCCTAATTGCAGCTCATCATTGATGACTGTTTATACTGAGGATGTTACATACATTTGTCTCTGTCCCATACAAATATAAAAACATCAAAATCAAAGACACATGTGTACATAGTAAAAACCTGACACAAGAGCTGGACCAATAAAGCAGCCAATATTGGCTTATTGCCAATACATTAGTGGTGGTCTATAAGTAGGCAGATAACGTTTTTTTGTTTGTTTTTTTAAAGTTTGTCTACCAGAAAGCAGAAAGTATATTTTTTAAACTGTAAGTTGTCCTGTTTACAATGCTTATTGACCGCAATTCTTTAAAAAAAAAAAAAAATCTAAGGGATCAGGATCGATTGTTAAAAAAATACTACTGGCTGATAAATCATTACCAGATTTTTTTAAAATCAAAAATTAATATTGGTATCAGCTTTAATGGCATAGCAACCCTAGCAAATTCTTATCTAAGCATTAAATTACAAGCTAAAGCTAGACTGCATATGTCTGGTAGTAAATCTGTATCTCAAAATCATGTGGTATAAATTGGCAGTGGGAAAAAATTCCTTATTGGTAAAGATGCTGACTATACACTGATTAAGATAACATTAAATCAACAGATGGAAATTCATAGCAAGTGGTAATGTCTGTTTTTCAAAAAAAATCAAATACCCGACAAATCATGGTTCTTCATCACATGACATGAAATCCTATAAACCCAGTATTGCCATTCATAAAGCCTCACTGCTCATAGATTTACAGCAATGGACAAATGCAACCAGAGAAAGCCACCTAAGTATAAAAAGATATAACTAAATATGTAGACAAATTCCTATCATCTCATGTTATATATAACTTAATGCCCAACCCTACATCTAGGAAAAAAATGGACCAGTGTATTTTTAAGTATAGTGTGAACACAGCCTTGGGGTTGCCGTAAATGAACTCCCAGTCTGTGTAAATGATATAAATGTGTGGTGCGCCGGTGATGCTTGCGTAGGATTTCAGGCACGTGCAACACATGTGGAGCATCAGGTCCCAGAGTGTGATTTAATGAAAGATTCTTTTGCTTGGTGCATAGGGTGTGACACACCCGATCTCATTAACAGGGATCAGGACGGGAACGTGGAACATGTGCTGTTTTTTTTTTTTTTTTGGGGGGGGGTTGTTTTGGGGTTTTTTTTGGAGGGCTATTGAATTTCTACACCTGTTATACTAATAACAGCATGACAAATTTTCTCTACAGAACAATCAACTGTTATTGCCCCTGTGTTTTGTTGAGGGCACTGGAGACACAAAAAGGTTTTTTATCCAAAAACATGAATAAAAAAAGCATATAAATGTGTTTACAATGCATAACATTTAATATTCTCTGCATTGTTGTCACTGCCCAAAGATTAGTCTCAGTGAACCCTTTATTGTCTACACAGCTTTGCCTGTGACAATATTAGACACTTTATGGTTACATTTCATAATGCCCATTACGTTTTCCCTCCTAGTCCACTAAGAGACCACATTCCAGTGCAAATACCTATGAAATTCCTCCACAGTGGAATGTCTAAGTGTGCAAACCTATCCTTTTAAAAACCAGTGAGGGCGAACTAGCAACAATGATCTGCCTCAGCTTGTTACAAGCATTGGTGCAAAATAGAGAGAGAGAAAGTCTTGGGTCTTTCTTCCTATGTGTATTCCTTGTAGATGCAGCATGTCAAAGGGGGGATTTATTAGGTCCCCAAAGAAAAACATTCTCCCGATGATGAAAACATGATTGGGCGACCTGGGTAGCCCAGCCTAACTTCTGCTCCACTGTCACAGTAATTACCCTTGGAGCCCTGTGGCATCCGACCTTGGTGGAAAAGACCCCAGGGAAGAAGAGAAGCCACAAATATCAACAAAAGGCACATTTTGAGGCAAAAGGGATGCAACCTGGGAGAGCCAAGCTCCCTGTCCATCACTCGGAAGTGTTGTGAATGGCTACAAAGGCCCCCAGAGTGAGACTTTGTGGGATTTCGACGTTGCCAAGAGCGAATGCAACATCGCTTTGCCAAGTATTAGGGAGAAGACAAGAAACCCCCCCCCACACATAGAGAAATATCAACAAAACTGCACCATAAAGGCCACATTCATGGGTACACAAAGCCATAGAGGCTGGATGGTATAATGCTAAACGGAGTGTATTATGTTGCACTGATGCCACAAGGTCTGAGGCGGAGGTTGAAGTTAGGCCTCTGCTTTACATTCCAAGAAAAGGGGCACAGAACTGTGACTCTGGAGAGAAAATACAGTTGCACTGTGCCTTAATCTATCATTCTGACTGACATTCTATCCACTGTGCATTGTCAAGTGAATTAAAGACACGTTAAGAAGCTCAATGAACGCCTTTTATATCCCATTATCTTCTTGTTCCAGAGGCTTTGTGGGCACCGTTACGCATCACTGCATCAGTAATGTCTTCAAAGGCTGTTTGGAAAAGAAATATCCGCTCATCGGATTCACACATCCTTTGAACACGAGGCATTGAAAGTAAAGGCGTTGACTTCCAAAATGGATAAAAAGGCTCGAATTATTAGACAACTCCAAGCTAGTTGTTGGCGCGAGCTGAAGAATTTCTTCTCAAATTTTGCTATTTAATACACACATCTACCTTCCTGGACAGCATTCTGAATATTCCGATGTAAGGAGTCAATGCAATAAACATGTCACTTTGCTTTTGCACAAATAAACTGATGTATATTAACACGACATTAGATATTTTCACGTCAAACGGCTGGAGTTTTTAGGTCACTATCTGGAGGATTTTTAGGTGATCATCTTTCATTAATCTCAAAGAACCTTTCCGGTTCATAAGTATTGCTTTATCGTTGTAAATTGAATGGTCAAAACTGTTTCTGTTTGCATACTTGTGTTCCTTTAAGTCTGCTGCTTCATTCTGAAATATATTCATACATACAAAGTCCCACATGCATCTGAGGTTGATAAGAAGGTATTGTAGAGAAACAGCCCTGATCATTGAAAAGAAATATTTTCTTCTAGTTTCTTCATTCTCTCCAAGTACATGTATTTTAACTTCCATCACTGCTCTGCAGCAGTTTGTCATTAAGTAACTGGATCATATTATCCAAATACTGTGAAGTTTGTTGGGAAGATGCAAAGTAGCAGAAAGGCATTTAAAAGTGTGATAAGCCGAGTGATATTTGCTGGTCAGAGCTGTTTAACCTGCTGGGAGCAATATGGGAGATGTTTACCACATCAAGACAGAAAAAAGCAGGTAAGTAGACAATCACCTGCTATTGATTCAGCTTATGTTAACTAATGCCACAAACGTTGTATTTGCTATCTTCTCTTATTATCTGAATCCTCTACATGTCATCGTCAAGCGACAGCGATAATCTCGCTGACACATATTCTGCCAGGGCTGTCGTGTGAAGAATAGGTGAATAAGAAGCTTCCTACTCTGAAATAAAATGCTGAAGTGTCCACCAGAGGTTAAATTCCTGTGTGAATTGGTATTAAAAAGGTAAGATGACGGGGGTTAACTCTGCCGAGGCATCACAGCCCTCTCTGGGGTCAGGCACACACTGGGCACCTTGCCACGGAGGAACTACACAGAGAGGGTCTTGTTCTGCGGCCCACGTGTAGGTCAGTGCCAGCAGGTAGGAGTGAAACGATAGGCCTCCCCAGAGACACAGCACAGAGGACACACTGTTTCCCCACAGCTAAAACATCCACTGGAATGCAGTATGGGACGACAGGTAACTTTCAGTTCACCGCATACCTTTATCAAAAATCTTCAAATCCCAGGAGAGCCCCCGCCTGCCGTCTGACACTTTGGTGGGAATTCAGAAATGGGGGAAGATAGAGAGCTGGACTTGACAGGCATCAAACTGAAATGAGGATTATTTTCTTAAGGAGGCATAGTCAGCAGTTTTATTGATGTCGAAAGGTTGGTCTGCTTGTTACATGAAACCTACTAGGAGCTGACAGACACAAAGCTGTCCTAGATTGGATTTAATATTGATTTAATATAGTTGTTATAGTTACCATGGTGTGTAACATGAAAGTGTTACCATTAGTCTATATGTTTGATCAACTTTTATGTAACATAAAAAGCACTGAACAAAACCTTGTTTCCTTTTATAACAAGACTAGGTCAAAACCTAGTATATGGGTGAACCGCCCTTTATCTGTTTGCTTCTCTCCTACTCTCTGTGCTTACACATACAGTGATTCAATCCAGCTGAATTCCCAATAAAGTTGCTCTCATTTACATGTTTTTCTGTTTCTGTTGTCAGACAATGAAACAAGTATGAAATAGTGACTTAAACACTGCCCACTGAGACTACATGTTATACAGCAGTCACTTCCAAGCCATTTCCAAGCTGCTGCTCTGCACTGCTGAAATCCTGATTTTAGAACTGCAACATCGTCTGACACGGCACACATGAGTTAAAGACAATGGCTGCGCTGTGATTTCAGCTATATTTACTCTTAAAATGATCACTCAGAGACTCAGAGAGAAAGTTAGAAGCTTATTCACGTATATGTTGGCTGCCGTGTGGTCAAATGAATGAGACGCATAGAGTTGTGGCTGCAGAAGGGAAAGCCAGACCTTGCACTCATGGGACAATACTGGTGACTTTTCTACAGAAGGTAGCGGAGGTTTGTCAAAAAGTCGCTACATTGGTCTCTAGGTGCTTTTGTGAGAAAAGTCAGTAAATGGGTGTGAAAAGTTCGTAACTCTAGCGACAAAGGCGATACTGCCTGTAAAAGACCCCTGATGATGTAATAGAAAGTGTTTGCGCCAATTAATTTTGAAAGAAACAGTCACCCAGCGACATTCGCGTTTAGAGGGGCTGGGCCCTCTGTTGCAGTCCAGCCAAAAAGTACTGATTACAGTACAGTGCAGGATGTTTTTTCTTTTGGGTATTTTGTAGTACACCCCACACATAGGAAAGAACTAGGCCAAAACCCACAAAAACTGAGAATTCAAAAGAAAACTATGAGAGTTTTGAACCACCTTAAAAGTCTAGCTCACCAGTTCAATCATTATCCCAGAAGAGTTTGCTGTTTCAGGTAATGAGACTACCCTCAGCCTCCCAAACCCTTCTTGACCAAACTAGAAATCGAGTAAGTCGATCTGAATGTTGTCTGCCCCTAAAGGTTTGACAGAAACTAATCAAAAATGAGAGCAGAGATAAATAGTTGTCAAAGGCAGACTCCAAACATGTGAAAAATTTTATAAAATTATTTTTAAAATTACCTTTTTTTTTAATAACTAAAGATGTAAATTTGATCTACATACATTTAAGTCCCCCAAAATCTTCTGACTCACTGTTATGGAAACCAAGCCATAAGCAATATTTTTTACATTGATTGAAATAACTAATAGTGGAATGGTCACAAGGACTGTTGATCCCACTTTGAGCATATGCTGTTTCAGTTATCTGGCGCACCAAAACCAAACCGATGCTGCATACAGTCGAACCACAGGTGGGAACTGCTCCCAGCACAGGAACAAAAAACAAGCTAACTGTAGACAGTGTGTACATGGACTTCATTTAGACAGCAACTTTATCTCAAGACCAGTGAAAAGTACTTAACATACATTACATCTCTGCCCCTCTGTTGCTATAACAGAAGCAAAGTCAATAGACTGTCAGCTTTTCAGGTTCATACGGCTAACCTGTTAGCAAACCATTTCCTACTTACACAGTGGCAGATATAGCAACGTGGACGTTGCATTGGAGTCACACTTTTCTCCCCATGACCCAGTCCACTCTTACTTTATCTCTGGCTTGGTCTGCCAAATATCTGAACTGCTAGGGTGTGTTCTGACCGATTTTAAAGTGCTGTAATTACCTACCAAGTCAATGGAAAGACTCAAGTGGCAGTAAATGCAGATTTCCTGTAGATTATGCAGCGCTAAATGAGGTGTAGACACATGTATGAGTCAATTTCACGAATCTACAAAGACATAAGGAAAGGAACAAAAAGAGCTTCAGTTCTGGTAGATTTTTAAATCTGTCTGAGCCTGACTTGTCACTCACACATATGCAGTCGGTATGTACTTTGCTTGCTAGCAAGAGCTCAGCAAAAGGATTCCAACAGTCAAATCTGGGTGAATAACAGAAGGTGATCATTCACATTGCGTTGAGTCTGAACATGTCTTTCGACTGGGTTTCACTCTCATTACCAAACACCTTTCTCACATTAGCAGCTCACCACTCAACAATGGGAACACAATCAGCTTTTCTGAGCTAATGTTTGGGAGCGGCTGCCCAAGGTTTTATATGGGGTGGCTCACCCAAGCTTTTGGGATTCGATCATACAGAAGGAAGGAATCAAATCCATGAATTGAACATGCCCAAAAATTGAAATGCTAAGTCAGCGTAGATTCTCTGTGGGAATGTCTGAAGTAACAACCTTTTCACATTGACAAAGGAAGATTTAAAGAAGAAAAAAAAAAACAGAACACTTTTAACCACAATTATAGACTAAAATCTAAACATTATTTAAAATAAGAATGTAAAATCCATTCACTTTGTGTCTGTAAAGGATAGTATTTTCCAATGTGTCTTTGCAGTCAATGTTCTTTTCTTCCCTAAGCTCTGTCAGCCTATACACTGCTCTTATACAACAACCCCTCGACGCAAAGCACACAGCGTGCATTCTTCCTGAAGCCTATTCAAGACCCCCTCATCTGGTTCAAAGTCTAGGTTGCGTACTTTAGTTTCACATGAGGGTTTTAATTTCTGCTGGATTGTTATCACTCTTCAAAGTTCTGCGCCATGGGCCTCCCTGAGCGCTGCTGACAGGAGCAGCCACACTGTCTTCTTCATCAGGGACAAAAACCACAAGCACCACACACACACACACACAAGGAGGAGTTACCACAGGTAGCCATTTCTCTGCACCTGAGCACACCTCTAGGGTAAGCACAGCATTTTTTTTAACTCCAGAAATTCACACTTCTTAGTCCAGTTTAAAGCTTTCAACTTTAACAATGCTTGTAACTCACTCAATTGCAGTCAATTTTTGTGCAGTATGCATTCTGTACACGGTGTCTTCTCGATCAATTGGTGACAATAATTGTATTTGGGGATTGAAATTCTGCCGAAAAAATAATGTCAAACTCAGTCTTAAAAAACAGCAATAAACAGCTCCACAATTGTCAAGCTTTTTCTAAAATGTTCCTTTAAATCAGAAGTGAAATGCTGTTTACACTCAGCATGACTGACACTTGGCTACTTCACTTGAGTGACTATTTTCAACACTTTAGCAGCACTTCATTATTTCAACCACAGCTCTACTGGCAGACTCAAAGCTTTCATTTCCCACAGCTCTCCATGTGCCCACAGCCTACACGCCTCGGTGCCAGCTGTTTGTCTTCGCCACTGGACAGCTCCGCACATCCAGGAAAAGCCATCCATGATGCAAGAAAAGTGTCTATTTAGTGTTACTTCCCAGCAGCACAGGAATTTTACTGTGTAACATAAAGTACTCATCGATCAGCCACAAAATTAAAACCACTTACAAGTTTTAATGCTGTGGCTAAATGGTGAATATATCTATGTATATGTATATATATATACGATCTGAGCTTATCAGTGTATGTATGTCTGAGCTATGGTGGGCAATAATGTGTGTTTATTATTTCAGTGTTAAAAGGAATGTCCATCCACAGTACTACTACAGATGGCGTCATCTGGATCAAGGCTACTTATATCCCAGGGCGTTATTCTGCTGTTGCCATGAGGTACCTAAAAAGATGGGGAATTAGCTCCGATAAAAAAAACAGAAAAATAGAAGTTATGGTTGGATAAAAGAATATACCCATGTTTGTGTTTGGGAGGAAAATGAACAGCGAAATGAAAGGATATTTTAATTATAGCATATTTATTGTCACAATAGCCATTAAACTACCAGCTGCATTAGGCCGTCTGCACAGAACACGCCTCCCATCGACCTCATTCGGTTGTAAAACCTTAATGATTACAAGTGTGTGCAGGCTAGTTTGCAAGTGAGGCAAGACATCAAACTAGATGGCTGCTTGAAATAGATATGTAGATCAAACATCCAGTTTCTGCCACACCTTCTGAAAAAAAGGCAAGCAGAAACATCAGGTTCAGGATCACAATTTCTCAATTTTTATGTGATTAACGGTGTTAAATAACTCCCGCTTTTCAATCAGTTCAAATGAAAACATTCGGAACAAGATGGGTGGTGCTGATGAAGGAGTACTTGAGCTGATCTGATCGGGTTGCAGGAGTATGTAACACAAACAAGGCTGGGAAACCAGCAAAAAGCACTGGAAATGCACATAAAGGCGTGTCAAATGAAGATAACATAGGGCTGTGGTTTCGGTGAGCAGCTCTAGACTAAATGAAAATGGTACCCTATTAACTTTGAAGTTACCACAGTGCAGCATCAGTGCAACCAGTTTCTTAAAAGTTGGGTCCTATTATGTTCTTTCTACTCCGTGCCAGTATTTATAAATGACCACACATGCTTCAGGGTTTATTTACACACCGTTAGTTCACTTTAAACAGCAAACCTAATGCCATATTAGCACTGCGTGTCTGGGGAAAAAAAGTCTCCTCCATGATCACCTCCAGATTATTGTCACCAAAAAACACTCACAAACTGGAGGCCTATTACCGCCACAGATCAGACTGAGCCCACGGCGCTGCTGGCGGGAGTGTTGTTCTTCCACATACAGTGCTCAGACGACTTGTTCAAATATATCTGAAAAGTGTCAAATGAACTCTGATGGGTATGGATTTATACAAACACACATCATAAGGAATAAATTCAACCCTGAGTGGCCCGCAGGGTGCAGTGGGAAAAAAAAATTCAGTGCGGGTCACTAGGTCACTGACCACATTCCACAGGGCAGAAAGTAAAGCCTCAGGCTGCAAAACAGGGTCATATTTAACAACTTAGGCAGTATATACAAACCTAAAGGCTCCCCAACAGTGGGCAGAGGGAAGGAACGGGAAAAAGATTTCCGTTATATCACTGCAGGTAGAATCCCCGCGTTTTTGTCATGGAGTGCAAGCATGACTGAACCTGGACTCTTCAGAGTTGCCCCTGGCAGACATTGGGGTGAATGGTTTAACCTCATTCCCTCACAGAAACTGTGTCTGAATGTCTACTGTCAGAGCAGGTGATAGACAAACAATATGCCTGGATCAATGGTTGTGCACAAACCGCCTACACTCTGGTCTATAATGTGACCCGGCTGAACACAAGCTTATTTTTGCTTTTGCTTTTGATGGCCTGGATGTGGTTTTAGAGGAGCCTGCTTTGACTCAGTACACTTTATGTTTAGTTTTAGTCATTTGGAACCAAAGGTCGAAAATTCTTATCTGAATCCTAAAGGACGTCCGACATAAAAACTAATCAATTGTGTTATAAATCACCCATTTACATGCAAAGAACCACGTCCAATCTGCAGTCAGTGAAGACACCCTGATCGAAAAGCCTGTCTGCACCAGCTCTTTTGCCCGGTCGTGTTTTGACGCCCAGTCTTGTCCGGAAAGCGTTTGCCACCCGCGCATTTCAGTCAACTCCTTACCTTTCCCAGGCTCTCCTTCTTCTTCTTCTTCTTCTTCTTCTTCTCCTCCTCCTCCTCCTCATGCTGGGAGGCTGGCATTTGCAGAGAGTCCTCCTCGCAGCAGATGAAGCTCACGGTGCATCCCATCCGAGCAAAGCCAGAGCGCACACATCCAGACCCATTCAACGCCTCGGCGCCCGGTTCCTGGCTCTCAGTGGTGACGACGCGCGGCAGGTCTGCGGAGTCCGCCTGGCATCGCTGCGGCGAGCTTTTCTACGCAGACTCCCGCAGTGGTTTTCGGCCAGCATGTGCCGACTGGGGGGCCACGCTGAGGCGGAGTGACTTCCCACTGCAGACAGACTGTGGAGGGCAAACAGGTAGCATTCAAAGTGTGGCAGCGTCTCTCTCTCTCTCTCTCTCTCTCTCTCTCTGTCAATAACCTTTACACTTGTGTTTTCGTATGGTTTTGTTTTTTTGGGGGTTTTTTATTTCGGCGGTTCAGGCTGTCACTCCCAACGGACACTGATGGTTTAACAGCCTTAACATGCGCAAAATATAACCCCCCCCCCCACACACACACACACACACACACACACACGCACACACACACACACCAACTACACCACAATCTACCACTGAGCTCGATTTTGATCATTCGGTGCCAGGCATTGTAAAAGGCCACCTGTGCCCTGTGTTTTCCCATCAGTTATGTGCCGTCTGTAAAGGCTACAGAGACGCGGCCCGGTCTCATCGGTGGCCTCCAGACCCCGATGCTTCACCGGGGCACCGGACTGAGATACCGTCGTTGCACAAAGCGCGAGTCCCCGCGGAGTCTGAGTGTGCACCGGTGAGGAGAAGGAGCTTTGTTCCTGCCACGCGAGTATGTCTCCCCCTGCTGGGCGATTGGCGGAGTAATCGTCATAATCAGTATGCATTTTCTCCATAGGGCAACTTTTATCTGAGGTCTCTATTTTATTGAAGTCTTTAACCATTTTGTGCTTCTCTTGCATGTGAAGACACGTATATAATGGAAGCGTCACTAATAGCATGAATTATGGATGCAGCCCATTTAGCTGTTACATTGACACAGCTCTAGAATCCGCAGAGCGCACCAGAATGGAACAGGGCTATCATTGAAGTTATTAGGCACACCTCTGCCTTTCCTTCTTTACCAAACCAAAATGTCCAACAGCCAAACATACAGTCGTTCCACGAAAGAGTATGTAGCACCGTTATGTACAGTATATAACAAAACCGAGTACACCCCTGGTCAACGTCCCTAAAATGTTAAGGAACTACAAATCCTGACTATTCAATACAATTTTATCTGTTTTTAGCCAAAGCCCAGGATGAATGAAGTCAATTAATTCCTCACAGATGAGTCTTTTCAGCTGCTCTTTGCTGGAGGGTTTTGTTGCTGCACCTTTTGCTTTAAAATACTCCAATTTTCTCCTTTACAAACTCTTGTGTGATTGTTGAAGTGTGTTTGGGATCATTTTCATGTTTCAAAATTCCTCTCCTGCCAACCTTCTAGAAACTCTTGACTGGGATTTTTCCATAAATGTCATCTCTATACAGTCAGTGTGGTAGATCTGGCCAGTTCCACGCCAAACATGCTGGACACAATCTGATCCAAACACTTTATTTTGGTTTCATCTGACCAAAGATTGTGCTGCCAGCCCTCATCGGGCCTCTTTTCATGTTCTTTGGCGAAGTTTAATTTTGCAATTTTGTGCAGTTTCCTGAGCTATGGTTTTCTTCTGGGATGCTATGGAGCTTGACTTCATGCACTGTCTGGTCACTGAAACAGAGATTTCCACAGATAATCTTTGTGCCGATTCAGAAGCACTTACTGATCTGTTTTTAAATGCAAAGTTGTGTGAATGGTGGTAGCATGGCTCTTCCTATGCCTCCTAACCACTGCTGTAACTGTGTTTCAGCGCACGTTCAGTAGCCTACTGATGCTCTTGTACCTCTCTCATCTTTTGGAAGTTTCACAGTCTAATTTCTTACTTGTTGAGGCAGTTCCTTATCACGTGGAGCCAAGTTACAGCAGACACCACCCAGACCAAAACCGCAGGAGCTGTGGTGTTCACAGGGTATTTTATAACCTTGTTCATGAAATTAGCCTTAACTGAAAACCACATGTATACTCACATTTGTTGCATTGAAGTTCTACTTAGGGGCCTGTGTCTTCAATGCAGTCCTTCTAACCTGTTTGTTTTAATTATAAATAAAATCCAATACCCTGTACTTCAGCTTAAATATAATACAGTTATCGTAAGATGATAAATTTTGAATCATTTAACATTTTATTAATATTGCATAGGCGTGTACTCAGTTTTGTTATACAGTGCCTTCAGAAATTATCCAGACCCCTTCACTTTTTTCACATTTTCTTATGTTGCAGGCTTCAAGGAAAAGCAGCAAAGCTCTGGGGAAGGCTAGAAAAAAAAATCTTCTGCATTGAAGGGTTCCCAAGTTCACAGCGGCCTCCATTACTCTTCAATGGGAGAGTAATGGAACAACCAGGACTCTTCCTAGAGCTGGCGACCCGGCCAAACTGAGCAACTGGGGGAGAAGGGCCTCGGTAAGAGGGGTGACCAAGAACCTGATGGTCACTCTGGCTGAGCTCCAGAGATCCTGTCCGAGGATGGCAGAAACTTCCACAAAGACAGACCATTAGCGTCCTTAAGATCGACTTGTCATTTTCAAGGAAAAGCTGTGAAAAAAAAGAGACAAAATAACTATATACATCCAGAGAGGAAGAGGTAAAGGGGAAAAACAAAAATAAATATAAACTCAAGTAGCAGTTTGGCTTCACACAGTTGCATATATGGTACAGTGAGATATTTGGAGAGAACGGTTTCTGCCTGTGTCAAATGTACGGAACAGTTAAAACGTACCATGGTCCAACCAACAAAGAACATTTTATTAAAAAATAGAGGTTAAAGGAAATCCATATCACCACATTATCATTAATTTCTTCTTTTATTTCTTAGAAAAGCATGACATTCAGCAACACATCTTGCTGGGTCTTGTCTGTACGAACAGTGACCACTTGTAATGTCATCTTTTTAAGTATATGATACTGCTGGCATTAAAGGAAGTGCTCAGTGATTCCTCAGTTACTTCAAAATACTGATTGTCAAGTAACTTTGTGTAATAAAATTTTTGCCAATGATATACAGCCTTTTAAAAATCATGATATGTATCAGCTTACACGTTTAATATTTAACTTTTACATAAGCATTTGTTAAAGTAAAGCTTTCAAACCTACTCCCACAGTCTCATTCATTTAATAGATCAGTCATTCTTAAAAAGAGATATTATACGTTCTTTCATTAATGTGCAACGTTTGCATTCAAACCAATCTGCAAACACAAATCAAGCAGCGTTTTCACATCGTCTCTCCACCAAGTGTAGGTTTACTGGTCGGTCTGGTATCAGAACAGTGCGGCTGATGGATTTCAACTCTCCCATTGTGGGGTCTGGTCTGATTTCAAACAGCCTGATTAGCTGGGGAAAAAAGAGAAACTTTGAGTTACTTGAGATTTCTGTGTTTCTTTCCTTTCTGTGCTCTTCTTACAGTTTTGAAGTGGACGGGAAATGATGATGTTTATGTATCAATCAGGATGTAGCAACATTTGAACCGGAATCTGATGAGAGTTGGTGGGTTGTGTGGTCATTGTCAATCAATTCTAATCAAACACACCCATACAATCCTGACAAAGCAGATTAACTGACTTTCTTATACTTAATCTCTTAATAAATGATACCTAAAGAGGTTTGTTTTTTTTTTAACTTTGATGTTGCTTATTAAGTCTTGAATGTTTAACGATATATTGACATACCTAAGATATGAAGCCAAGTTTTCAGGGGCTTTAACAGGAATATTCTTACTGTGTGCCAAAAATAAGAGATCACATTTTTTTTTTTATCTTTCATTTGTATAATTAGGAATTCTGACTTCATCACCCCAAAAGACTCCACCAATTCCCCTTTTTTTTACCCACTTTCCTCTAACCTCCATTCCCTGTTTTAAAGCAGTGTTTCACTGTTGCTTCGTAGCACTGATGTTTTCTATCCTGTGTGTTTAGTAATGTTGCAAAGGGTTCTTCCCACTTGTCACCTACCCGAAAGAGAACCATATACATCTCAAGTTTAGCAATCTGCCGACCGACACAGCCTCTCACCCCGAATCCAAACGGGAGGGAGCCAAACGGGTGTGGCCTCTTATGACCATCACGGAGCCATCTCTCTGGCTTAAATGTGAATGGTTCTGGGAAAGTGTCCTCATCATGACTGATGGCATACTGACAAAGCGTGAAAGGAGTCTGGAGAAACAACAGTCAAGAGGTCAAATACTAAAATTCTGATCTTCTGAGACATATATACAATGGAATGAAAAAGTTTGGGTACCCCTGGTCAAACGTTCTGTTACTGTGCATAGTTAAGTGAGTAGAAGATGAACTGATTTCCAAAAGGCATTAAGTTAATGATGAAACATTCTTTTCAACATTTTAAGCAAGATTACTTTTTATTTCCATCCTTTTTAGTTTCAAATTAAATTCTTGTTTGAGGGATTTTCACCCATTCCTCCTGCAAAAGGCTTCCAGTTCTGTGAGATTCTAGGGCCGTCTTTCATGCCCTGCTCTTTTGAGGTCTATCCACAGAATTTTGACATTTTGACGATGTTTGGGTCACGGGACTGTGAGGGCCATGGCAAAACCTTCAGCTTGCACCTCTAGGGGTTGTCCATAGTGGATTATGAGGTGTGTTTAAGATCATTATCCTGTTGTAGAAGCCATCTTCTTTTCATTTTCAGCTTTTTTACAGACGGAGTGATGTTTTCTCCTAGAATTTGCTGGTATTTAATTGAATCCATTCTTCCCTCTACCAGTGGAAAGTTTCCCGTGCCACTGGCTGCAACACAACAAACCAAGATCGATCCACCCCCGTACTTAAAAGTTGGAGAGGTTTTTTTTTTCCATTAAATTCTGCACCCTTTTTTCTTCAAACACATACCTTTGCTCATTGTGGCCAAAAAGTTCCAATTTAAATTCATCAGTCCACAGGAATTTTTTTTCCAAAATGCATTAGGCTTGTTTAGATGTTCCTTTGCAAACTTCTGACACTGAATTTTGTGATGAGGATACAGGAAAGGTTTTCTTCTGATGACTCTTTCATGAAGGTCATATGTGTACAGGTGCCGCTGCACAGTAGGACAGTAAACTATCAGTCAAGTCTGCTAAATCTTCCTGAAGGTATTTCACAGTCAAATGGGGGTTTTGATTTGTCTTTCTAGCAATCCTAGCAGTTCTCTCTGAAAGTTTTCTTGGTAAATGGACTGCACCTATATAGTGTTTTTCTAGTCTTATCGAACACTCAAAGTGCTTGATCTTAAACACACCTCAAGTGCTTTACACTTCTGCTCCCTTCACCCATTCACACACACATTCATACAGCGCTCTTTTCTATACATACTGCACTTCCTACACACACAGACAATCTCACACACCAACTGGGCAATTTGGGGTTCAGTATCTTGCCCGAGGACACTTCGACATGCGGACTGGAGGAGCCGGGGATCGAACCACTGACCTTCCAGTTAGTGGACAACCCGCGCTACCTCCTGTGCCACAGCTGCCCATTTCAGCTGCTATTTCTTAATTACATTACGAACCAAAGAAAACGGCTACCTGAAAACACTTTGCGTTGTTCTTATAGCCTTCTCCTTCTTTGTGGGCATCAGTTATTCTAGGCAGCTGCTTAGAGGAGCCCATGGCTGCTGATTGTTGGGACAACGTTTGAGGAGTCAGAGAATTTATAAAGCTTTGAAATTTGCATCACTTGACCTTTCTTGAGGATGACTGTGAGCAACCCACAGCCCTTACAAGCTACTTAAGTTCTGAGAACTACAGTGCCCCTTTCTTTTTTCCACACTAAAATTGTACAAAACGAAAATAACACTAATCTTTAACTCTGTGCCTTTTGGAGATCAGTTCATCTTCTACTCAATTAACTATTCACAGTAACAGAAATTTTGAAATGGGGTGCCCAAACTTTTTCATGGAACGGCACATATCTATACTTTTTTTTTTTTTTTTACTTTAAATGGTGTAATATTTAGTATAGCAATAACTTAGTTAGAGAAATAAATATCAATGGTAGGCTAAATTTATTTAAACTTTTCTCTTGAAGTTATAATACAAGTATACACAAACAGGCAAACAATGCCTAATGGTTAATAAAATGACCCACTTTCTTTGGAAATTGGTATCCACCAATAACAACATTCTTTTCTTGAATGATCCTTGCATTCACAGTAACCACAGGGTAAATCCTACAAAACAAGAATTAATAATTTAATTTCCTCTAGAAAATGTGTAAAATGTGATGATACAGAAAAATAAATGGACATTTAAATCTAGATCCTTTCCAGTACCTTGCACATGTTTTTACATCATTGACCATCTCAGTGGATGCAGAACCCATCACACCCCAACACCATAACTGTCTCCAGTCAACCAGTCTTACCTCAGTGTTTCCTTGATAACAGCCCCTAAATATGGCATTCGAGTGATCTCAGCAGCAGAGGGGATACAGTCTGCTGGTACAAATGTGGACACTTCTTTATAAAGTCTGTCCTGGACTTCTAGGTTCCTGGACAGCAGGTACAATGTCCAAGTGAGGCTATTGGATGTCTTGACAAATAAAAAATGGCAATAAGTACACAGGGTTATTACAGCAATGCCTGTTCATACCTTTATGCAGAAGAAAATTAGGGATTCGAGTAGCATCCTTGCTCATATTTTGACCTCCCACGATGTTGATTATGGATGTACAGTATGCTTTTTTTTAATAAACCAGGAATACCATGAGGTGTATTCAGAATGAGTCATAACACAGGTAAGGTGGTTTGTTTTGGGGGGGTAGATTTCCTGAGGTGTTTTCATGATCTTATCCAACAACAATTCTCCACCAAGACCTGGCTTGAGTCAAGAAGTAAACATGAAAAAGTTTTTTTATGCTTACTTCTCAATGTTTTTTTCTGTTGGGATTTTCTGTTAGAGTATCACATTTACCGAGTCCACTCCTGCTAACAGAAGCTCAGCGATGCTGCCGTACACATCCTTAATGCTCATCTGAGTGTTTGAGAGGAGGTATGTTAGGTATTCGCCCTCCACATCCTGGTTGTTTTCAACACATCGCTGAATGTCCTCCATCTTCTTGTCAATCAACTCTTTAGCTAGAAGAATTGGAGGAATGTGTTTCGTTTTAGGGTTCACCATATGGACATAAATGATCTCCTAAAATTTAAATACAAAACAATTTCTTGGTTTAAGGTAGATTAAAAGGTAAATAATTTGACATTTTGGGAAATGCGCTCATTCACCTTCTTGCGAAAAGTCAGATGAGATGATTGATGCCACTCTCATCACTGTAAAATGAAGCTACAGCTAGCAATCAGTTAGCTTACCTTAGAGCAAAGACTGAAAACGGGGGAACAGCGAGCCCGGCTCTGCTTAACTGTAACGAAAGCTGCCTACAAGCACCTCTAAAGCTCACCCTGTATCTTGTTTGTTTAAGCTGTACGAAAAACAAACGGTAAAAACTACAAACGGTTTTAGCTGGAGTTATGTGTTTGTAAGTTAACCGTCTCCTGGTTGTAGCTTGATCAATTCATCTTGATCAATTTCTCATCTAATTCTCAGCAAGAAGGCAAATAAGTGTATTTCCTCAAATGTCAAACTATTCCTTTAAGGGACAGTTGCCTAGTTCCTCAGACTGGATTATCTATACTAATACTGTCTGGTATTGATCCTGGAACGAAACACTGAACTTCAAGTAATGACTTTTCCCCCAACACAGTCAGTACGACAAACGTACAACAAACAAAGTCACATCATTGTAAGGTTTAAATAAAAATTTACTATATTTAACACTTCAGCTGTGCTTCTCTCCTTTATAACTCACAAAAGCTGAAGATGCCCTCCCAGCCGGCGATGTAGCGTCCCCAGTAGGGCAGTAGATAGCGGCTCCACTTGGGCATCAAAGCCACAGCCATGTTGTTCGAGAACATCTGATTTATGGCGTTGATGAAGTCTTGTGTACCTGCAGGAATTTTCTTATCCAGACACCCAAGCCTTGTCTCAAACAGAATGCAGGCAATACCTGAGTGGCAAAGGTTAAGATTTAGGATAAGAAAAAGAAATTATTTAGCACCTATCTACAAAATTGTTAGCCCTTCGTCTTAGTTGAACTCAGAAAGTTGAAAAGTAACAAGAAAGCAGCCAAAATGCAACCGTGTTATTTAAATTTTAATATTTAATTCATCAATACCAGAAAACAAGAACTCAAATTTCCTCTGATTTGAATAATTTTATCATTCGTTTTAACCAGTGCAGAAGATTTATATAAACATGTTAAGTGCAGTCAGCACTATCTGAAGATGTTCTTCATACCCTCTAGTGAGAATCGATAGAGCTCACTGGCCATATTGGTCACCAGATCTCCTGTTGGGCTGCCCTGGCGCAGATAGTAGATCCTCTTAGTTAAGTCTGTGACCACATCATTGATTACCCCACCATATTGTGCAGAGTCCTTCGGGTGCAGCAAACGCTTGTTCAGCATCACCCTCAAGTTGTACCACTTCTCCCCATCCCTGGGAACAGAAACGGAGTTTCATGGTTCATGGTTTAGGTTTCCAACCAGGTGGTCTCTCTGTATAGTTTCTGATACAAATGTCAAAAGTGACTGCTGTTGGTGACGATCAATGCATAGACAAAAGAAATTTGCTCTGTCCAATGTTGGATTGAGGAAGATCCCGCATTGTAATTAACAGTGCTAAAGAAGAATATTGTTTCACTTGAAGTTATAGCCCATTTCCTTCAAATCTATGAGATAGAGTATTGCTCTATTATATATATTTTTTTTAATTTCTCCATCATTTTCATCATTCTTAAGTGGTTATATCCACAACATTACTCTTTTGATTCAGTCTCACTGATCTCATAAAGCTGTTTTTGGCTGCAGCAGGCAGCAGTTTTTTGTGAAAAAGCTTATAAAAAACCACTGTATGTCACCTGCTGAACAGCAAATACTAGACACAGTTTGCAGCTGGTGAAAATAGTGGAACAGCATTTAGCAGCTAAAGAGCCAGATATTGCTGTTGGGAGATGGTAGAGGCCGAAACCAGAGCTAAAAGAGAGTGAATAATACTCACACAGGACAATTGCCAGGTAGTATATATATATAGAAAGTATTCAGAATAAATTGTGTTGCTCTGTAACTGCTGGATGTGTAAATAAGCAGCTGTTAATAATCTATCATAAACAGGCTAACTAGTTCATCATATTAACTTAAAAGGTGATGACAGATCAAAGTTGTGTTCACTGCTTGTTTCTGCTGCCCCCAAGTTGCTAAAGAAATCATTTATTGCAGGTTTAAAGAGTAACTCAAATCTAGATTTTGGAGAGGGGAAAAACATAGCTGCGCTGGCCACTATGACTTGATAAGTATACGCCAGATGTTTTCTGTAGGTGTGGAAAAAGCATGCATGTCACCACTAGTTGGCAGTGAAAGCAAGATTACGGGGCAAGGTACAGTTCCTTAAAAAACAAAATGTGGCGTCAAGCCTAGCTTTACATACACTGCTGTCTCACCTGATAAAAAAATATCTTAAATGTATCAAATAATATGATTCAACAACAGATAGAACCAAGCTTCACTCACAGAATGAACTAAAATAGTTATAAAACAGGCCTTTTTCCAACGGCATAGTCAACATTTAGACTTTTCATGGTAGGAAAAGCCCAGGTGTTGATGGTGGCATTAACAATGATCTGTTCTATTCAAGGCATGACAATGAGACATTCGGTATGTTTACATGCACAGTGGAATATTCCACTATTATTCTGAATATGATGATATTCAGAATTTGATACGGGTCATTTAAACAGCATCTTCCATTTGGATATTCAGAATTTAGCATTTTCCGATTAAGACATGTGGGATATGCTGATATTATTCGGGTTTTAGGAGCATTCTTTGGACATGTATAAAGTGCATTCGGAATAACTCAATCGGAGTTTTTACGGCAGTTTGCGACACACAGCATCTGGCCTGTTTACGGTCAGCTCTGTGCATCATACACAAACCAACTAGACAACAGTTTGCATGGCTGGGGTCGAGATGCATGCCCAAAAGAAAAGCCCGAATTTCTGGACAGAAGGAGAAACCCACATATTTTTAAACATTATGACTTGGATATGCGCAAATATTGCAACACCAACCTTTTCAATACCTCCATAGAATAATAAAGTTAGAAAGGGCATATCCGTAGGACGTACGTCATAGGGGCGTATTGCGTTAACCAGAATATGCACAGCTCCATGTAAGCAGGAATATTATTGGTTTATTTAGTCGGAATATTGTTTTCTTTCGCAAATAAGGGCAAAATCGGCATATTTTGTGCATGTAAACGTAGTGAGTGAATCAGCACGCACAACAACGGGATCCTGAAACTGAAGCAGCTAAAAGCTGTTCAGCCATTATAAATTGTATTATTTACACCTATGATTTTCTTACTGTGAAATATCAAAATGTCGGCTGTTATGTCTAAATGTAGAAATTCTGTACAATAATGTATGTTCCTTTATTCTGAATGGAAGGATATAAGATCCAACTATACCAACTGTGCACAGACACCAGGAATAACTTAGAGGCACAACCAGGGTATCTGGAACAAACACCAGAATACACAACAGAATTATCCTCTAAATCTCATTGGCTCTTACATATCAGTTCTGAAAGACATTATCCATCAACACTTTGGAGAGATGGACCGCTGCATGTTATATGTTTGTGAAAATACTGCGCTATAAAAAAGTAAGTAATCCAATATTGCCAGACCACAAACAGCAGCCCCACAAACTAAGAGAGTTGAATTAACTAATCTTGGACAGGTAACCCTAATACGATTACTCATTACAGCAGTTATGGTGAATAATGAGTAATTTCCTCAAGAGCAGTAGGCAATTTGAGGGGGGATGAAAGGGGATGCCATCCCCCTTATTAGCAAAATGACCAAAATTCATCCCCCTTGCTAACGTCTTTAGTGTAATATGCTAGTCTAATCTGCCTAACTCGTGGATCCTTTATCTGACTGAGGTTTGTGCAAGTTAGAATATATGGCCCTGACCATGGCTCTGAAATACCAGCAGCCTGTTTGTGTTGTGAATTAATAAATCCATGGCACTGTCCATGGTGCTGAAGTAGCAGACTGATTTGTAATTATACCTTTTTCTCTCCGTTCCACCCTTCTTTCAGTTTCCTCTCTTATCTATAATTTTATCTAAATTATATATTATAAAAACTCAATGCTATACTACTGTATATTGTAGCCTATATACTCTACAGAACAGTGTCACCTTCGTGATCGAAGTGACAAGTAGAAATGTGTAGTCACTGAAGAGCAAGAGGAGACACACTGCTGCCTGTAGTAGTCCTATAATATTCCTTTAATATATCTATAGTCGTGTTTCCATCAACATGTTTTTATGCGCATTTTGAAGTATTGCATTTAAAAAGGTTGATGGAAACAACAAAAATTAAAAAATAACTTTTTATGCTTGCTTGAGGTGGTTTTTTCCTTTAATGGGAGATGGAAAAAACTTTTTGAATAAGTTCTGATGTAGGGCACATTTAACTCACATTACTGATTAACTTTTTTCACTTCTAGAGAAGCAGAAGAAGAAGAAGAAGAAGCTGACATACTAGCTGACATGAAAGAATAATTACAACTTTATTCACTCCAAACCAGTTAATGGAAACGTGCCTAATTCGCTTGACAGTTAAATGGAAGACGGCTAATGATCATTCAGTAGCATTTGTGCTGCTGAAAATACACCCCGGAACAAGCCACCTCTGTAACAAAATATTTTAGGGGACACATCAAAACAGATATAGTTTTTATTATAGTTGTTTGGTGAAATCTAGGAGTGGAGCAGGTAATGTGACTGAGGAAATTAACCTGTACTGACCACACTGCGCTCATCTGCTATAGTTACATAATTCGAGATAAAGTTTATACTATCAAAACTAAGGTTTGTTTTGAAAAATAAATGTCCACATCCAAAACAATAGGCCTACGCAAAATATGTATTTAGCCTAATAGCAGTTCTATGGAATCAAAAATTATAATTGGAATTATGATATCAAGAATTAAGCTAGGTCTATATGAAAATCCATCAGTGCCAATAGAAAGTAGCCATACAGAAGCAGGTTCGGGCGGATTCAGGTCTCTCTTAATCTCTCTCATGTAGTTTTTTTTATTTTTTTTGCTGTTCTTGCTTTTTATTTTTGAAATAAAAATCTTTGTGCCTCCAAAGGAGTGATTATTTAACAATGTAAAGTAAAAATTATTTCAGAGTTTAGTAAATGCCCCTAAAAATCAGTTCAAGGGGCAAAAAAAAATAGCTGCCCTCTGAAAAGAAAGGCACAAGGCAGCCCCCTTCCCTATCTCCTCCTACATGTGCGGAAAGGGGGGAGGGGGCTTCCAAGGTGTAAAGTGTCGGCAAGACTGGAGGAGGCCCAACGCACGCAGGAATGCAAGCAGCATCGCCAGCCTTGTGAATTGGTGGCCAGAGTGGCATCAAAAAGAACAGGATGACACCTTGACCTTAGTTTATTTTTTCAAAAAGAAAAAGACAGGTCAGAAATTACTTTGGATGTGATTGCTGTCCATACAATTAACTACGCATGAAAACTGGCTCATGTTACACAGGTACAGATGCAAGCTAGCTAGCTAACCAAGGGCCTTTACCCTTGCCGAAGCCAGCTACTGATCCGGCCAACGATAAGCCAGTGCTGGTAACTGAGAGGCCGGTGATGGTAAACGAGAGGCTGGATGTGGTAAATGAGAGGCCGGCGGCCTGCACGCGTTTAAAGGAAAGGGGTGAAGGTAGAGGTATTCACTTGGTTGCAATGTGCAACCTCACCACTAGGATGCCACTAAGTCCTACACACTGGCCCTTTAATTACCTCCCCCAATGAGGTTATGTTTTCACCCATGTCTGTTTTTTGTTTTGCTTTGTTTTGGTTTTGGTTTATTTTTCAGCAGGATTATGCAAAAGGCAATGAACTGTTTTGCATCAAACTTGGTGGAGGGATGGGGCATGGGCCAAGGACGAACCCATCAAATTTTGTGGCAGATCCGGATCATTTACCACAATTTTTTTTCTCTGAAGTCTAGTGTATGTTGTCTGACATTTGCCCTGCCAGAGGTCTGTACTCTTTGAATATTATTCTAGTTTTTTTTATGTATTTCTTCTCTTAACCAAACTGTATAGGCAAATAATGTTGGGGATTTAAATATCAACTTTCCAGTCTGAGAGTATTAAAGGTATCTTTAATTATTAATCCATCCCACTCATGTGACAATACTTTACCCTGGGAAGCCATTGTGTAAATATTTAACAGTTTATTTGTGTATCATACAGTGTTTGGCAGTCTTACACTGTGAAAGGTCCATAGCCGAATCCTCTCATGTCGCGATACTCCTTCCACAGGGACATGTCTCCTCGGCAAGGGAACTTATCCTCATTTCTCATGAGTTCCTCCTGCAGCTTTGGGGTGTTCAAGGACACTGAGTTAAGTCCATCTCTGTATATAGGCCCATATAGCTGTTTCTCATAGATCTGATGGTAGACAAAGTGAATGCAAGATAGATGACTTAACAGAGAAGCGTGAGTGTAAGCAATCTTGTTACATGTTAGTAAGAAGAAGAAGTATAAAAATCTGAAATGCTGTTAATATCAACAAAGTCTGAATATCCAGCTAATCATTCAAATGCACTATGACTAAAAAAATTCATTGCACATTTGTAAAGCCAATGAGCAGAGCACGTGAGGATATGAGAGTGCAACTGAGGTTGCCATGGGAATAAAGGTAATGCAACCAGCCCGACATTTTCTTTTATGCATCGTCACTGGGGGCAAATGCAATCAGAATATCAGAATCACACCCTAATCCCTGCAATAACAACCAAAGCAGACAAATTATACCAAAGATTTCTAGAATGCATCAAAACAAACTAAAGGATCCATCACTGTGGCAGAAACCCGATGTAAAGCTGTAACATTCAGAGACCATGCAGAGAACTGTACTGCAGACTGGTGTACCTGTAACTCATGTATACGGCTGTAGAAACCCTGAAGCACCAATCTGTAAATCAGCTCCAAGAAGCTGACATGTGGTAGGTCCTCCAGTGTCCGAGGCTTGTCCTGGAAGGCAGAGAGGCCCTTCTGGGAAGAGGAAGTGCTTCCAGAACCCCTGGAGCACACCCGGGCCATGGCAATAGGGAATGGCAGCAGCCAGCTGCCATTCCTTTGCACTAGACTCCGAGTCAGCCATGCAGCCATGACGAGGGCAGAATGGCAAATACACAGGTCTCTCATTGCATGTAAGAGGTTTGCTAAGTGGGGAGGGGCCATGTTTCACAGAATGTTTAACCCTTCCAGCCCAGCCCTCAACGATCAACTAGGAACAAGCAGGACCAAAGGCCTTTCCACTCATATATCTGTAATGTGAGTCTTATGTAGTGTGCTGGGTAATTGAAGCAAGTAGAAAACTGCATAATTCAGACAAATAATATACCACTCAAACGTATTTCTTTCTTTTGTGCATTTGCGCTAAAAACATTTTAAAAATTAATGCCATCTAACCATGCTACTGAATAACAAGTTAATGTTGTTTATGAAAAAAAAAAAGAGATGGTAGACTTGTAGAGATTGAGCCTTTAAAACTTTGAGATGCATGATGCTAAAACAAGACAAGATTCAACTCAACACTAAATTTCTGTAACAGCCCAAGTCTTAGAGAAGCCAAAAATCAGTGCACATTACTTGAAAGCATATGTTTTCTTTGGCTTTCTTGCGATTAACTTTTCAGGTGGTTAGGTACATCTTTTTGGAGAACACATTGTACCTTTGGTTTCTAAAAATTCTATATAAATAAAGTTTATCTTCTTCAAATTTAAATAGGAGCAGTACTACCACAGTACATATCCAGGAAAGCAGTGGTTTTGTAGGATTTCTGTCATCTTGTAGCTTACTACTTACTGTACTTGTGGGTTTCTGACTGAACATTAATTATAATGACTAGAAAAGAATACATTTCCTGAAGAAAATTTGTGTGCTTGCTGTTCTAGTCATGCAGCTGAAACATTTAGAATAAACAAATATTCAAACAGTCCAATTTGTAGTTGAAACGGTAGTTTGAAACGAAAGTGCTGAAAAAACTGAAGCTTCAGTAACAACTTAAGTTTAAAATGTCAGTTGATGTGGTAAAACCAAGGAAAGTTCAAGTAAGTGCACAGTAAGAAGTTGAAATGTCAAATGGTATCTAAGCACTGAAATCAGCTGAACTGCCCATTGAAGTGTGAAAGAGGAAAGCATTTGAAATGTCATTTGACTATGTAATTTAAGAATTTGACATAATGGTTAAAAATAAGCAGGTTTTTTGTGTCCACCGATCAAACAAACCACAAACAGCATCAGAGAACATGGAAATGAAAAACAATTTACTCAGGTTTCTCATATTTCTCTTTATTCAGCAGTCAGTCTCCGAACACCTTCAAGTCGTATCATCCTTTTATTTGGGCAACATTGTCTATAGATCCTGCAGGGTCCATTTTGTGCAGCAGAAAGTGTCCTTGCACCTGAGCAGCACTGATATCAGAGTGGGTGGCTAACGCACGCTCAGCAAACCGCTCTGCTTCAGAAGCAGGCTCGTCTGGGTAGAACCGCCGGAACATATGGGTGAGCTGCCAGTGTGTGCAGTGGCCAATGTACTGCTTCAGATCCACACGGCCAGGACGGATCAGTGCCGCGTCTAACCTGTGTGCAGAGAACTGGAAATTAATGTCACTGAAATAATCCTTAATGTGCGTAAAACTCACCAATGAAATGTCAAAGAAGCACTGGTTGCTAACTTTGAAGCTGGGAGTCAGAGCTGTTTTATTGAAAACAGTTGCCTCCTATAATTGGAAATAGAGCTCATGAGAGTTGTGTTTGCAGGCTGTAAAACACAAACAAGGTCCCAGACTGGACAATAAGCTTCATAGAGCTGAGGGGAACTGCAGATGTAGATGATGTACAATAATGTTAAGTACTTTGTTTACAAATGCATTTCCATGTGCACCTTTCAATGAAGTTGGTGGTCATAAAAACTATCCTAGCCTCAGATGAAGCCACTCCATCCAGAGAGTTAAGCAGGCCACTAAAGGTCAGTCTTCCCATTCCCTGGTAGGCCAGAGGGTCTGTGAGGCAAAGACAGAAGTGTTTTGAAAGTACCCATTAAATCCCAATAAAACGTAAAGACAGTGTCTGTCTGAACAGCCACAGCTTCCCAATGTACCTCAGTAGAGAATTTTAACTTGTTGATGCATGAATGAAAATCTCTGATGATTTAAAATAAAGAAGAAGAACATTTTAACTTCTCATCACATTAATAATAACAACTACAATTACTAATCGTTGCAATTAGCTTCTTAGGACAAATCCAAGACCACTTGTCCTTCCCTTCTGCTTACTCTCTGTGGGAAGCAGCTCCCGGCTGACAAAGGCTGCATCTACATCCTCCAACAGTATGATGCTTTGCTGCGGTGCCACACTCAGGAGGTGGTTCAGACGGTCATCTGAAAGGGTTCGGTCACTCAGACTCATCAGACAGATGCTGTAGCCCAGCTCGCCTGCCAGTGCCGTGCTGAAACACAAAGAGTCACAAACAGGAGATGAGGACATACACTATACACAGAGTTTAATATGTGACGTGAAAGAACTCTACTTGACTTTGTACATCTTTCAATTACATATATTGTAAATAGGTACAGGAAAAATTCTATACCACACTCACATAAAACTACTTTTTCCACAGCCTGGGGGTCCATATAGCAGATATCCTCTTCTGTAAGGGATACCTTCAAAGACAAAGAAAAAAAACATCATCACTGTCATCCAGATGACAATCACAGAGTAACTGAAAACTGAGAATTTTTCCGCATTGTGCTTTTCAAAACAGGCAATTTAAGAAAAAAAAATGAACTTATTATTGGACAATCCTTTGGTTTTGCACATTTTAGCTGATTAGCTACAAATTATATATGTTACATCACTGCCACCATTTCCCAAGCACACTACAATACACAACATTTCAGGAAGCCATTGGTTTCAGCTAATGCCAGTACAGCAAGAAAATCATCTTGCAGATTTGAAGATTTATTTCCAATCTATTTATTTAAACTAAAACTGACACTCCAACACTCAAATCGCACATGTCAAGGTTTCATTGAAGGCACCAACAAGGTGTTTTCAAAACAACAAGGCTTGCAACCACAACACTCAACAATAGTAACTATCATAATACCAAAACATGAATTATATATCTAGGTAATATAAAACACACAAAGATAACTTCCATATACACTGAATGAATAAAATTGAGCCCCTGGTATATTTTACCTCTGTCTGTGTACCACTTGGGGTTTCCAATGAAGTCCTTCACATCTTCGACAATCCTTTCAGCCACACATGCCTCCAGAACCACAGAGCTGAGGGGTCTGCGTCGCCGTGGAAATCCAAAGGGCCTCCACTCAGCACCCATGGCTGTGTACATTACAGTCCGGCCCTCCTCCTGCTTCAGGGCCAATTCTCTTGCTACAAAACATGATGGACAGCTGCACTATATGACCACTAAATGGCTAAGGGGCAAAAAAGAAGTTCAGTATATTGCAAATGACAAAAATCTCTGAAACATGTACTTGTTAGGTATATACTGTAGAGCTGTACCTTCTTGTAAGATATTAAAGAAGATTTGTCTGTCTCTGCCTAGAGCAGTGAAAGTGACGGACTCCCATGGGGTTCCAGTGTGCAGATCCACCATCTGCTTCTCTCTGGTCCTCTCCACCCTGATCCACTTCCTCCCATACCTGCGGAGCACAATGGATGACATTGTCTCAAGTTGTACTGCCGTTAGAGAGAACAGTATTTGTCAAGCAGATTAATATACATAGGTATTGTCTCTGTATTTTTATGTCATACTTCTTAAACCTCATGTAAAGATTTAAAAGGGAGTCTGTAAAGCGTAAAGGCACCATGCCAAACGTGATGTAAAGAAGTATATCTAATGAATTTCTCTGACCAGATGATGTGGTTCCCAGGGCTTGGGTGGAAGTCAAACTGCGTGTGCACCCGTCCACTCTCATGTGCCAGGTAGGAGGTCTCCACGCTCAGGTGCTGAGTGTGCCTGGCGTGCTTGGTGATCCAGCTCAGGAGCCAGTGGTAGCTCTTGTCCCTGCTGGGGACCTCCAGAGTGATCATGTAGTGCCTGCGGAAGAAGATCATCCCCACCTGGGCGCCTTTCCTGGCCACCGCCAACGCTGTCCCGACCCCAACCAGTCCAAAGCCGGCCCCAAAGTATGGGTTGTCCTTCAGGCTGTCCAGGAAGTCTGACAGGGGCATGTTGCTGATATCTGCACTCTTCAAGTGGAATCAGACTCTATATAGCTGTTATAACACTTTATAGGAGCACAGGCAAATTGCAAACTCATTTGCAGATCAGTCAAACAGTCCAGATAGTTTTGATATGAGCCAAGCTGGGCAATCTAATGAAAGCTGGTGTTTTCTTCCGATGATGTCAAACAATAAATATCCCGATTCTTTGTCTTTATACATATCGCAAGTTTGTGACCATGGTCGCTTCCAATGTACACCGTTTCTCTGTAAACGGCACCGTTCAGCCAACTACTAACCCCAAGTCGGCAATGTATGACTCTCGGTTCGTGTAATAGTGGCAGCGACCTCCACTACATTTCCTGTGTTTGATAAATACCATTCCGACTGTTCGCCTGCCTAGAAACATTGGTTCCCCTACCCTTTAAGTGTTATCTTCACATCATTTTGTTCGCAAGCTAGGCTAACGGCTAAGGTAGACAAACATGTTGGTAGATAATATAGTGTGTGCAGTTTACTATATCACCCGCAACAGCTGAAATTAATTGCTCCCAGTAACTGAGACTTGAACATTTTGCGACCAAAATCACAAGAAGCTAATGTTAGCTCAGCTAGCGTTAATGGCGATGCTGGTAGCGAATAGATACCAGATTATATTATCATAAATCGTAGGTATAACTTCCGATGCGGACACTTAGTATAAATTAAGAAAGACCTCTAAGCAACAAGCAGTAACAAGCAGTAAATGCGGTTTTACGAGCTGGATACGTCAGCCATACTGCTAAACTGATAAACGTTGATGCTGTGTTTTTCAGATAGAAGGCACTGCGAAAATCCGGGCAGTCGGTCGAAATTCTACCTGTATTGTAAGTAACGTAATGTATTGAAATGCAGGAAAATGTTTTCGTGTGATTGCGTCAGGGATGCTTTGTTAGATATATATGTTATTACGCGTCATTATAATATAGTTACAACACAATTCCAGTCTTCACAGGAATGTTGTTTTTTTTACTTTATTACGGACTAAATACATTTTTAAAAAAAATTGGTACTATAGCTAGCAACCCTCCGACAGCTAAAACCTATGTGAATAATAACAAACTGTTAATATATATGCTGTATGTACCTAGTGCACTCAGGATATTATAAAATAGTAACAAAACATGAGCATAAATTACATATGTCTGTCACGTCATTTTTAAGTCTGTCACATTGTAACTAAATGCAGTGCTCTTTTTTTGTTTGTTTGTTTGTTTTTGTAGGCACAATGGAGATAGTCAAACCTCATCGATGTGAAAAATGTGGACAGAGTTTCTCAGACCATGACATATTTGTCTCTCACCCCTGTTCAAAGAGGGTGACCGCTCCATCCAGTAAAGGACAGTTGGCCAGCTACAAATGCTCCCAGTGCAATGAGGTCTTTTCCAAGCCAAGTGCTCTGAGACACCACTTCAAAATGATTCACAGTGGACACGACACTAGAGGTCTCTTCCCCTGCACTGAGCAAGGCTGCCAGTTCAGCAGCACAGACCACCAGGAATATCAAGCCCATCTGACGTCCACTCATCGTCTTACTCTCATTCCTTGCCCCTTCCAAGACTGCAAAGTGTCACTGCCCACACAGGGTGAGATGGAGAGACACTTGTGGGGCCACATGCCCTTCAGCTGCTTTCATTGTCAGTTTGTCACTGAACACTTAAAGGAGCTGAGTGACCACCTCTTGGAGCACAACCATCTTCCAGCTTGTGCTCAAGGTAAACAGATACTGTATGGAGAATGTTATCTTACACAAACCCATCGCTCTACCGCTTTGTGATTGATCTTAAGTAGATTTAACATTAAAATTTTGCCACATTTGTTTCATAGGGAACGAGCCTGCGTCCACAACTGTATGTACTACTGGAAGCCATCAGCCTCAGGTGTCCGGCAGGCCAAAAAGAAAACTGAAATCCAACCCAATTTATGTCCCAGAAGACGAGCACAAGGAACAGCCTGAGAGGAAAGGGCACAATATTAAAATAGCAAGAAAGGCCAATGGAAGAGACAATCCTCCAGAAGTAGACAGTGCACCACTGAAATCCAAAGGTAGATACACCATTCTGCTTGGCAGATTATAGTGAGCAATTGCTAATTTACATATGCAAAATTGGAATTTAAAATACAGTTATTGCAGTTGTAGCAGCAAAATCAAGTGTGAAAGTGATTGCCTTCTAATGCAAGACAGGAATGCAGAAAGTTACAGTTGGAGGTGTAATAGGCCGTTTTCACAGTGGACATTTAGACTTTTCCTAGTAGGAAAAGTCCCAGTAAAGTCATGATAGTGTGACAGTGAATCGGCATGTGCAACACCAGGACCCTGAAACTGGAGCAGCTAAATGGAATACAGCCATCTTTCCTCTTCTCATTTACAACTGTGCTTTTTCTGCTGTGATTCGTCAACATGTCTTCTGTGAAAAAGGCCAACTGGGTTATAGTGCAGTAGCTATTTTGGTCTACTTAGAGCAGTTTTGATTGAAGAGAAGCAGTGGCAGCAAATGACAGCACCAGGAAACACCAGAGGAGAGAAAACTGTACTAAAGACAAAATATGTGTTATTCTTGTTTAAATATTTCTAATGTGTCAAAGAAGCATAATTACTAACCTTGCCACATTGCCCAAAATTCGTGTTATATGTTCTTGTCCATTAGAGTACCTTGCAGAGGGTGGAGAGCACATCTATCGCACCCACACCTGCCCTACGTGTCGGCGCTGCTTCAAAATGCGGTCCCACCTGCAGGAGCACCTCCATTTACATTTTCCTGACCCCAGTCTCCAGTGTCCCAACTGCAAGCGCTACTTCACCAGCAAGAGCAAGCTACGCATACACAAGCTTCGTGAAGCAGGTGAAAAGGTTCACCATTGCCACTTGTGTGAATATTCTGCCGTGGAGCGGAACGCAATCCGTCGGCACCTGGTCAGCATGCATGCTGATGAGGCAGAAAATGGCATAAACAGTCAAAGCTATCCTTGCCCCACCTGTGGTCAAAGCTTTCGCCAAAGCAGGTCACTTAAGGCTCACATGAAGACGCACAACATCCCACCAGACAGGAAGCCAATGTCCTGCTTCCAAGAGGCTTGTTCTTTCCAGAGTTCGTTGCGCAAAGAACTTTTTAGACACACTGTTGAGGTCCACGGTGTCAAGGCAGTTGAATGTCGCCATCATGCCTGTGGTGCCATTTTCCAAAAAGAGACGGACATGGAGGCTCATTATAGGACACACCTTGCCTATCACTGTTCGCAGTGTGATTTCTCTTGCTCCAATAAAACTGTTTTCCTCCAGCACCAGCGGCACGGTCACCCAGGGAATGACAAGCTTTGCTGTGACTTTTGCTCCTTCATCACATTTAACCCTGTGGAGTTTGAGCAGCACGTTGGACATTTGCACGGCAACGAGAAGATCCATCGCTGTTCTCAGTGCAGCTACGTGACCTCGCATAAACGTGGCTTGAAGAGACACATGCTGATGCACAGTGGTGAGGATGGAGTAGTTTTAATGTTGTAAAGGTTTTGTCATCAGATTTTCACCTTATAAGTATCCACAGTTTTTACATTTGTTGTGTGGTTAGCTGTACTACTGCTGTACTACTACTTCTGGACATTACATCTCCCAATTTCTTTTTTTTTCTTTAAAAGGAGAGAAGCCCCACAAATGTAGCCTGTGTGATTTCAGGTGCCGAGATGAGTCCTACCTCTCTAAGCATATGCTCACTCACTCTGATGACAAGAACTTCATGTGCGCTGAATGTGGATACGTCACTAAATGGAAGCACTATCTGAATGTCCATATGAGGAAACATGCTGGAGACCTCAGGTTGATTTTTTGGATATACAGTATTTTTATCTGGTATTGTTGGGCCATTGCTGTGTACAAACAGATGTATCAAAACTGATGCTGTGTTTAAAACCATGTCCTGCATGCTGCGACCTTATTGCATTTAGCTCAAGTCCTCTACAGGTCCTTGCTACATCCATACAGGTATTATTCCTTATTTAGTCTGATTAGAGCTGTTCTTAGGACTGTACGAGCGTGTACAAATTGTGACTGATTGACAACTCTCTGACTTTCTTGTTATTTTGGTTCCATCTGTGATGCCATGAACATACTGTATTTTCTTTAAGCTATGCTTTTGCAGGTGCAGGATGGCTACCCTGCATATTGTGTTTCTATGGAGTGTTGTTAGTCCATATGCTTAAAAAGTCACACTACATATCAGCGAGATGCAGGGACAATCAGTTAAGCTCACAAATAGCTGGGCAGTCATCAGAATGTGAAGCAAAAGACTAAAACAATGGTGGAAAGTTTTGAAGAGAAACAAAAATACAATAATATTTCCTGTCTTCTCTTCTAGGTATCAGTGTGATCAGTGTCCCTATCGTTGTCACCGCATGGACCAGCTAAATAGCCACAAATTACGACATCAAGCCAAATCACTCATGTGTGAAATCTGTGCTTATGCCTGCAAACGCAAATATGAGCTTCGCAATCACATGTTGGCCAAACATTCTGGAGAGGAGAAACAGTCATCTGTCTATAAGTGCAAATACTGCACTTACACTACCTGCTACCGACAAGCACTTCAAAATCATGAGAACTGCAAACATACCAAGTTAAAAGAGTTTCGCTGTGCGCTCTGTTTCTATTCCTCATTCAGTAGCATCAGCCTCTTCCTGCACAAGAAGAAAGCTCATGGGTATATACCTGGGGACAAAGCATGGCTAGAGAACTACGCTGCAAAGGAGAAGGAGAGGAACTCAACAGATTTCTTGCAGGATTTTTACAATAAGCGCTCAACAACTCATGAGCAGTCTGAACAATCCACTAAAGGACATCCACCATCTCAAAGAGAACGATCTGATCTTCTTGGTGCAGCAGATCACAGTGCAAGCAAAGAAACTTTACCTGGATCACAAACTGTGGATGCAGTAAAGGTTTTGGAAGTTGTTTCTCAAGAGGTTGTTAATAAAGGTAATTCAGACAGTCCTCCATCTGTGAACAGCCCAGAGGAGTACTGTACTCTTATTTTAACTACACTATCTACCACAGATTATCAAACCCCCTCACTGCAAAATCCAGAGGAAAACTGTGCAAATCCAAGTCCAAGAACAGCCATTTCTGATACATCTCAAGAAAAGGCAGACTTCTCTACATCTACGAGTTCATTAGAGGAAGATAATGTAGCAATTCCACATGAAAAGTGTGCACTAGATGACTTAGACGACAACTATAATCCTTTGAATAGTTCAAACAGTCAACCAGTTGAGCCTGGGAAGTGTCAAACACCTGAAGTGGAGAGTGATGGTGAAGAAATCAGTTCCATTTTGCCATCTGAGCAAAACCAGCCGTTAGAATCTGATGTCCATCTGAAAGCTATGAAGAAGCACGACAAGGACCAAGCAGAATCCATGGTTTTGGAGGGACGGGTGCAGTTGCTTGTGGTACCGACTAAAGACGTTTATCGCTGTGCCAAGTGCTCTTATGTAACCTTCGAGGAGACCACTTTGAAGTACCACTGCCAGGCTTTGTGCCGTGGAAGGATAAGGGAACACAAGTGCCAGGCCTGTGGTGCGCAGTTCAAACAGAGGCGAGGCATCGATAGTCACATTGCAAAGAAGTGTCCAGCACTTCCGCGAAATGCAAGGACATTTGTAGGCATTTCAAATATATGTCTAGCTATAGGGGAGAGCTCTAGTCAGGGTAAGGAGGGATCCAAAAAATCCATAGACTCAAATGCTCAGGAATTTCAAGAGGAAGTAAGTACATCTCATTTAACAGTCTGTGAAGGCTTTGATGATATTGCCTCTACATCAACTGAACCAGGACATCAGCAATGCAAAACTAGGATAAATAAGCTTTTGAAAGTCAAGCTTATGAAAAAACAAATAGGTTCACATAACAAAGACAGAGGAGTATCACTGCAAAAAAAGTCCCTTTACACTAAAAAAGATGGGAAGTTTAAATGCAAGCTGTGCAATTTTTCATCAGTCAAGCTTGCAACAGTTGAGCGGCACCTCTCAACCTGCCAAAAAAATTTTATGAAAAGAGAGAATCAGATCCTTTCACAAGTGAATAAGTGTTATAATGAGTCAGTCAAAGAAAAAGAAGGCTTGGTGGATGAGTACAATGGAAGAACCGAGCAGAAAGTACACATTTTCTCTTGTCCAAGCTGTGCATTTAGGTGCAATCGGAAAACAGCATTAGACAGGCATAAAAAGAGAGGCTGCATGAAGCCAGATGAAGTCCAATGCACCATGTGTTCATTTGTATTTAAATCTAAAATTTCTTTGACCCATCACATTCTGTATGTTCATAAAAAAAAGAAGTTTGATGTTGCTAAACCTAATCATTTGCATTGTAAGGACTGTACTTTCACCTGTAAGCAAGAACGATGCATGGCGCAACATGTCTCCCTCAAACACAAAGGTGTAAGGCCTCACCGTTGCCGATACTGTCCTTTTGCCACCACAAGGCACTATCGCTTGGATGAGCATGAGTCTCTTCATACAGGAATCGGTCGTCACAAGTGTGATATGTGTGACAAGACCTTTGGGGCTGTGTCCAAATTGCGTCAACACAAGATGCGTATCCACGATAAACAGCCTACTCACTTCTGCTCACTGTGTGACTTCAGTGGCTTTACACTTGATGATGTAAGGCGGCACAACCTCAGGTGCCACACAGGGGAGTTAGAGCATGCTTGCACTCATTGTGAGGCTCACTTTAGTTCAGAAATTGCACTAAGAAATCACTGTAAACGTGTGCACCAGCTCCAAGTCTGTTTCTCATGCAAGCAGTGTGACTACACATGTAGCAGCAAGGAAAAACTGAAGACCCACCAACAAAGCAAGCACCGTCAAATAAAGTGCACTACCTGCCAGGAGTCTTTTGAGACAAAGGAAAGTCTGGAGATTCATCAGAGAACCCATCTGGCACATCAGTGTCAGCTGTGCCCCTTTGCTACTAAAACAAGGCAGCTATTAGCTCAACACCTTCTGAATGAACATGAGGAGGGATCTCTGGAGGACAAGCCTCTCAAGTGCAGCATTTGTCAGTTTGCTTGTCGGCATCAGCTGGTGTTAGAGCAGCATCTGCGTTCACATGGAGGCAAGCGTCTGTACAAATGCACAGACTGCGAGTATTCAACCCGGAACAAGCAGAAGATCACATGGCACATTCGCATACACACTGGGGAGAAGCCTTACAGCTGTGAGCAGTGCAGTTACACTTGCGCTGATCCATCTAGGTTGAAGGTAAGCTCAAAGTTTATTGGATGATAAAACCTCAAACACACATCCTTAAAAGTGTTGTTGTCGATGGAAAATGATGCAATTTGGTGTATTTTGTATTCTTATTTTTGCAGGAGAGAGTATTTACTTGGCAACAAGGAAAACTTTTAGTTGGTTAAATTACAATTCAAGAATCTGGTTTGAACTTCAGCTTGGCCAACAATAACTGATGGTCAGATGCCATGCCCTCTCCTCTTTTCACTCCCACATCCTGCAAAGACCTACAAAACTTCTTGGTGATACAGATGTGGTCTGTAAGGTTTACTGTCAAGTGGTCTAGCAATACTGAAGTTTCCTGTTGTATCTTCCTATTGGGAAATCTGCTTCCTCCAATGACCACATTTTTCAATGCACACAAGTCTGCAAATTTCTCACTTTTCTTGTTCATCGCTCTGATTCTAAGTATCTCAATACCTCCTCCTATCTGGGGTTGTCATTACTAATCTTGCCGTTGAAGTACCCCATTAGGATGTTGACATCCGCAGTCTTCCACAATGCTCTAGTAGTCTGTTATAGAACTGTTCCTTAGTTTCCTCATCACTTTCGTTTGTTGGGGTATAGCACTGGACAACTTTCATGTTGATCATCTTGTTCTTGTTTCTGAACAGTGCAGTGATAATTATAGGGCCCTGTGCTTCCCAAGCAGTGATCTCTGCACTGTTCTTGACAACATCAAGGCAACTCCCTGGGTGTGTGGTGGTTTATCGTTCTCCTCATGTCCAGAGTATAGCAGCATCTCTACTGTCATCAGTCTCTTCTGTCCTGACTGTATCCATTTGTTTCGCAGATGTCCAGCAGATCAAGGTTGTAGTTTTTCATCTCTGCTGCTAACTGTGCAGATTTTCCAGCTACAAACATGGTCCTCATGTTCAGTGTTCCAATATTAATTTTGCTGGTCAAAAGAAGGGTGGTCGGCCTTGTGGTTTCCAGAGACTTCCTGCTTGTACCACATGGTCACAGAATTCTTCTTGAAGAAGTCTCGTCTCCTCACACGGTAGACGTCTTTTGAGATCATGTTTGCACCTCTGTAGTTAGGGATTTTTTTCTTGGGTGGGGTGGCTAACCCCATGCCCAACTCTCCTTTTGCATGGGAACAGCATTTGCGGAGTTAATTCATGAAGTTTGGTTTGGTCAAACTGCCTGAAAAACACTTTTAAAGGTGTTGAATTGGAAATGACTTTGTTACATTGATTTGGATGTAGATATTAATAGTAGATGGATAGACACACACCTAGAAATACAGAGATGCATTTAATTCCTGCAAGCGATGAACTGCGAATAAGTAAAAAGGAACGTTATTTTATGTATTTATTATTTTATTACTTATTTATTTGTTTGGAGTTTTTTTGTTTTTAAACAAACTAGTTATAATGGAAAGGAAAGATTACAGACTGTATTTTGTTTGTAATCCCTTGCATTCCTCAAACATTGTCCAAAGGCAGTGTCCTCATTTTTTTCAGTGTTATGTTCTATGGCACTGATTTTTTTGAGTAAAATAATCTGCCTATAATAGCATCAATGGAAGCATAGGCATTACAACCTTCCCATCTGCTATGCAGTTTGTCAGCCAGCAAGAACCCTTTTTACTCAAATTCACTGCTTCTGTAGTTTCTCTGTTTTTGTGGGTCAGTAAAATATGACATTGACAGGATTTCCCAAAACCGAAGCACAAAGAAAATGATAAATGTTCTTTTATATTTCTTTGTTTTATAATAATTTTTCTACCATAGCTTCATATGAGGGTTCACCAAGAAGAGAAGAAGTACCTTTGTCCAGAGTGCGGCTACAAATGCAAGTGGGCGACTCAGCTGAAGTACCACATGACCAAACACACAGGTATCAGATAGATAAGGGAACTACTTAATGATTTTGTGGGCTTGAATGCCTGGTTCAGTCTCCTTTTCCACAAAAACTGATAAAATCTTATAAATATGAAGCAGACTACTTATGTAAATCATTATTACTTCTCAGCAAGATTAGTAACACATCTTTGCTTGCATGTTTTTGTAACAATTTTTTTTTTATGTTTGCAAGTTTTTAAAACCATTATCTGAATTTGGTTTTGTAGGGGTAGTTTACAAATTAATGTGTACAATTTCATACTCCTGAGAAAACCAAAACATATATTTATTCTCTGCAGGAGAGAAGCCATATGCCTGTAATGAGTGTGAGTACCGCACCAACAGAGCAGATGCCCTACGTGCCCACCGGGACACACAGCATTGCGACATGCGCCCTTACGTCTGTGAAAAATGTGGCAAAGCCTTCAAGACTAGTTTCATACTGAAGACCCACCAGCGGCAGCACAGTGATGATCGACCGTACACGTGTGGAATGTGCCACAAAGCCTTCCGGTGGCCGGCAGGTCTCAGACATCACTACCTCTCTCACACCAAGCAGCAACCTTTCTGCTGTCGCCACTGCTCCTATAGGGCCAAACAGAAGTTCCAAGTGGTCAAGCATTTGCAAAGACACCACCCGGAGATGTCAGTAGAGCAGGGGGTGATGAGAGACTCTGAGGCTGTTAGCCTGACCCTGAAGGAGGCCTTGCAGGGGACACTGGATGAGAGAGCAGCAGGAGTGGAGGAAGAGGGAAAAGCCAATGACGTGGCAGTAGTAGTAGTTGAAGAGGTTGTGCAAAGTGGGGAAGACAGTGAGACAAAACACTGACGAGAGGGCACAGTACTGTCAAAGCAGTGTTCAATTCAAATTATAGAAGTCTATCACTGTTAACACTGACATATCTGTAAATATTTATATTTCACCACTTGATTTCATTGTCTTGTAAAAGGCTAATAAAACACATTGGTACATATTGTTAGGGGAGGGAATATGGACTGAATGGAGTATTTGTGATTGATAAAAAAACTTAATACAGTGAATAAATGAACAATAAATGAGTCACACATGTTTGTAAATCAATTTTAATCAGTGGTTCAGCCATTCGGAAAATGTATAGCGTGTATTTACAACCATGTACATTATAAAGAAACCTACCTTGTGGAATTTGTACATTCGTAAAGTTCTTAGAAAGAACTCACGGACGCACCACAAAGGACTCAAGGACGCACTTAATTGTAAATTAACCAACATGATGCAAAGCTATGAGTACTTTATAATAATACATTTGTAATACTGATATGTAGCATTATTTCATATTCTATCATTGCATTTTAAAAATGTGGACACTTTCAGTTATTTCAAAGGGACTGTTACATCTGGATGTACAGTAGGCCTACATTTAAAGGAAAACGGGTATATTTAGACATTCTACACATGCAGCAATCCTTCATTTTCCTACATTACAAGATATTATTATAATTACAATTATAAAGCTTGTGGGAAATAAATCATAAAGACTTCACTTGTAGAATTGCACGTTAGGCATAAGAACAGAAATAAATGCAGGCAGACATCTTACCTTAACTTAAATTTTTCATTGTGGGCAACGTGGACTGTTATGACAGTCCCTGTTTCTTAGTAGTTTTCTAATTTCTTGGTAAATTTATAGATTAGCCTTCAAGGAGATACATCAATCCTACTTTGTCACTGATGATCACTAATAATTCCATTGAAAAGATAGAATCAAATGGCAGAGTGTCCTCCTCTATAAGAGAATTCCAACATCTTTGTTTCAGTAAATAATGCTGAAAATAAAATAGCAAAGTCTGATTTCTGACATGTTACCTGCTGATTGCTATTTTAAGTTTGTGGAAACTGTTCCATATGACACCCTACTTTAGCCTGGCAAATGCTCAAAACCAGATTAAAGTACTAGATTCACATATTAAAATCCCGTGTCAGATTCATGGAGACATTGGACTTGTGACCACCTCTGGCTGCAGAGTTGACCTCTTCATGTGAGCTCTGAAATGCTGATGTTAACAAATAGGGAAGAGGGCGGGATAGCTGTTCCATCTTTAGAGAGCAAATGTATGTGACGATATCCTGGAAAGAGGAAGAAGATTTATGTTTGAATAAGCTTTTAAACACAGTGGTACTGAGTGAATCTTGGGTTTTCCTGTGTCTGGAATTGGACTCAGCCTAGGACTTAATGTAAATATTCAATGAATATTATATGGAAGCTATAACCCTAGTGGCTTCAGTTCACTGTGCTGTACACACTGCTCACCTGCTTGGATGCATATAAATGGAAGCGTGAACTGTCCAATGAAGTCATTCCTGGACGCCTTGTCATAATCCTCCACAACAAAGCGAACCAGGGCCAGCTCAGGGGTGTGAATGACGAAATTGAGAGTTTCGTTCCACACTGGGTTAAAACCTGCAGGTAGAGGCCATTAAAGAAGTGAACACGACCAACTGGGAAGTGACTTTTTTATTTCCACTTTCCCACTTTTTGCAAACTTTTATTCATTATTTCACATCCTGGCCCTCATGTTATCAAAATCATCTATGTTAAGGAAGTACATGTAATATCTGTATAAAAAATACTGAACACTTTCTCACCATTGTTGTTAATGTGACTGGTTTCCTCCTTGGCCTGGTCCTGTGGCACTCCATAGATCTCCACTCTGACCAGGGGGTCTACAATAGAACCCTCTTTCTGATTCACCTTTGGTAGCTGCTGTCCACTTATCACCTGATAAACACACAAACATACTGTATTTGAGTATTAGATACACAGAATTACTTGCACAGAAGAAAATATTACAAATTTTCTCTGGATTTCTGCCACACCAAGCTTCACATTTACACAGTTAAACACACTGATAGTAGCAGCTACACATTGATATCACAATCCAACCACACTGTCATTTAGCTTGGAACCTGTATGGATAAGCGGAGTGGTCTGTAGCCTTGCCGCTCCGCAGGTTTCTCTGGACTGAACTGAGTGTTGCCATCTCTCATGAAGTCAGGCTTGAGGACGTAGCCACAGCAGCGGTTCTGCCTGAACAGCCCATCATTCAGATCCATCTCCAGACCGGCTGTCTGGAAGTTCAGAGCCACTTTGGGAAAGAGGGGAAATAATGCATTTACTAGTGTTGTTTTTTGTTGTTGTTGTTTTTTTATTGTGGCTGGCTGTATCCAATTTTTTCCAAGAATCAGACACCTATCTAGGTATCAAAGTTTATGAGAGCGGGTAGCGGTCTACGGCACACGCCATGTAATAGCACCGTCCCCCAGTTCAATTCCAGCTAGCGACCTTTGTTGCATGTTGTCACTAACACTCCACTCCCTCCGCCATGTTCACACTCTCCACTATAAACTTTCAAATAAAGACGGAGTGACAAAGGCAATCATCTGTAAACCGATGGATTTGCACTTCTCTCTGGGTTTAGATATCCAGTTGGGCTTATACATGTATTTCAAAACGCTGGACAAATTAAAAATGAAGCAACTTAACAGTTGTAACAATTGCTACTTATAGTTGACAAATTAAACTGTACCAAACTGGCAATTTGATGAACTGACAGGCTCAAGCTATCTTCTTATCACACAGGGATTAACTCCAAAAAAGCATAATTATTAAATGCTTCTGATCCTGAAAGTGCTTAAACGCATGTAAATGCATTATGCTAGAGCATTATATGTAACCGTTCAAGTCAAGCACAAATCAGTTCATGTGGCTCTGGACATCAGAGCATTCCTGTATTAAGACTAGAAACAGGGGACATCAGCGATTTTAGAGAAAAAGTATGGTTCAACCAGCAGAGGGCAATCTTCCCCTCACCTATCTGACAGCCCAAATTCCACATGTCCTGCGGGTTGTAGTTGGAGGAGTCTGTCCTGAGGCCACTGGGGTAAATCCTGCTCAGCTGCCTTGTGTTGTACTGCACAAAATCCATCCCTGAAGAGAGGTTTGAAAAGAATAAAGCTAATGTATTTCTATAGCATGAACACAGAGGAATCGACTTGAGAATCGACTATAACGCAGATACGGTAATAAATAATATAATCATGTGAAAAGATACACTATTTTACACATATATAAGGTATCATAGTCATTAAACAGGTATGATATTTTATCTGAGGAATATGATATCCACTTGAGATTCAGTAGTTCTCGACCCTTTTCCAAAACACACTGTTCCCTCATACTAATGGTACCTGCTTCCTTAGCTAGCCTCTTGGCCTTGGATTCAGAGAATGAGGACATCTCATAGCATTTGCCGTGTAAACAAGCGTGCTTGAAGCCATGGAAGTGCACACTCTTGCAGTAAACCACCAAGTCCGACAGCTCCCTTGACAGTTTGGACTTGGATTTCTGCAAAAGGGGAGAATACAAAATTAGTCGATAAGCAACTCCTACTCCCATCACTCTAAACATTAGCCCTGTAAATCAGAGGCCAGTAATTAACTAATAATTACCCTGTAATTGGTTTACTACTACAATGAAATTGCATCTAAAGTGTGAAAAAACTTTGAAAATAGAAAATAATTGCATGATCATTTTTTCACAGCTAAACAAAATTACAAACAATTAGTGTAAAAAATTGTTCTGGGAGAATATTTTATTGTTTTTGTGAGGTATATATAAATAATATTTAGTGCTGAATATGTAACATTTAATTATGGTTTATTGTAAAATAAGCCATTATTACATCATTCAACAATAAGAATACTTTTTCATATAAAAAGAAAAATGAGAACAACACTTGAATATGTCTGTGTTAGAGGAATGAAATGAGATGACAGCTGCTAATTGGTTGTAATTTTGCATTGTTGTGGACAAATTTCCAGGTTTTATTTATTTATTTATTTTTTAATTTACAACTTTTTTCACACTGTTTGGTTGTAATTTCATTTTACTTTATAGTAGACAAATTAACAAAATGAAATTCTCAATGAAAGCTTTAAAGCAACTAAAAAGTCTGGGTAAAATACTTGTGATTCTCTCTTTGCCTCATCAACTCTAATTAAATGATTAAAGCCACAAACGCTTCCGGTTAAAGGAAGAATCAACCATTCTAATCTAATACACTTTTTGTAAAATTCTGTTAGCTGTCAGTTCTGTGTGTTTGTGTGTGTGTGTGTGTGCTGAAAAAAAAAAAAGATCCAGTGTTCCTAAACAGCCGTGGCTGTGTAAATGGGATATGAACAAAGTGGCTCGGACAGAGACTGTCTGGCAACGCGAAGGCCAGTGCACGGCGGCGGCGTGCACTCCACAACATAATTGCGTTATCAAGAAGGAGGGATGGCCGAGAAACAGCCAAAGCGGAGAAGGTCAGATAAACAGAAACTAAAGCAGAAGTGCTATGATCAGGCCCGATCAGAGACATCTGTGAGGTTTCCCTGCCGAGAGCCGAAAGGCATGAGGACGCATGCGGAGGGTGCTCTGGCGCTCTTCGGGGCTGCTGCGCTGGCTCTGGGAAACCCCCTCCTCCTCTCTGCACGTCAGCTTGGCAGCAGCAACTCTGGCGGGGGTTTTGCTAACCCACAACCTAGCTAACATGAGTTACATTACTTGCTGTCTCGTCGTTTGCTTTTTATCATGGTAATTGTCCCGTACAACATGCAGACAGGTTTTGTAGTGACAAAGACCTAAAAGCACACAGTGGGGTTATATGAAGTGATGTAACGTTACCTCGCTTGTTAGCTTAGCTACAAAGCTACGGTCCCCTCCTCTGTCACTGTAGTTTTGTAAAATCAATCTAAACAACTAACTCTTGCTAGTTTTTTAAACCGTTGTGTTTTGGATGCTGTGTTTGTTGACGATTTATATTACAAGGTTTGTTTTGCTTCAGCTATGAGAAGGAGCCTTGTAAGGTGCATTGGATTCTGCCGTTGTGTTGTTGCCTTGGCAATGTCCGTCCATTGATCTGGGGGACGAGCTTTTGAAGGAAAGCTTCAGGAAGGGGTGTGTTTGTTTTGCTGTTGGGTTCAGACATCAACAGTATTTCTCCAGACTCGCCAGCCCTTCCGTTCATTTCTCACTGGCCAGCAGGGAAATGCTGTAGCTGCACTGGGCACTTCAGTAATACAAGTGTAAAATTAACGTCCCTTAAGCACTGCCTTGTAAATAAAATGTTCGTGGCTTACTGGCTTAGTTAATAATAAAATGCAGATTTAGATATTTTCAAATAGATATTTCTTACAGGAGCTGGTTTTCCTACAGCAAAGGAGAAGCACATTGGAATCACTCACTTCACTATCTTTCTTCTTTGTCCCATATCTGTCTTCTTTTAAAAATCCGTTTCCTGTTTCTTTTCACTATCTCCCTTTTTTTTTCACCTCAGACTTGCCACCCTGTCTATGTCCCAACCCAGTTTCCTGTCTCTCCTTACTGTGAAGCACCAGTTACTCCTGTCTTGCTTCACTATCGCCTCTGATATCGTTCACTGTCTCTGCATATCTTCGCTTCCACTCTGAAGAAAACTGAAGAAGCATGGTCTAACAGTGCTAAAAGAAATAAAATCTCTCCAGGATTAAATAGGGTAGATAGGGTAAAAGCAGGAAACCACTGGATCGAAGATTGTCACAAAGTACAAAACCTTGTCATTTTCGTTCCCATACTCAGCAGGTGGGTCTTCTGCAGACGGGCTCTCAGCATCACCGTTTGTCATCTCTTCCTCATCGCTAACCTCATCTGTCAGGGTTTCATCGAGACAGTCTTCTAGACCACCAATCTTCTTGGCTTTCAGCAAAATCTTCCCCTTCAGTTCCTGTATTGAACACAAATAAACATGCATGCAGTCATGAGAGCTACAGAACATGTCTACATACTGCATGTAATGTCAGCTTTTCCTTTACATGTGTAGTATTGTTCTGCTCATTTGAAATTGTGAATGAGAAAAGTTGAGAATTTAACTTAAACCAGATGCATAAAGAAATCCATGTTGTTCCACATGTCAGTAGAAGATGCTGAATGGGTGTTGGAATGTGGCCAGGCGGACAAACTGACAGAAAACTCAGATATAACCATAAGCACTACTTGTCTTCAGTACCAGACTACTCATGAAGGTCGTCCATCTTCTTGCTCTTTGCTGTCTACTAACTAAATGCAGCAATGTACTGCTGTTTTATTGGAAAAATCCTCAGTGGAATTCCGCATAACAATTGTCTGCCATTACTTCAAGTTAGAACTGATTGTCCTAAGTGCTGTAATGGAAAAAGATTTGGAAGTTATACTGCTGCTTTTAGGTTCAGTGTAAGATGGATAACAAGACACTAATAGACCATTAATCTTTAAAATGTCTCTGTATTGTTGTTTAAACCTACGCTCCCCTCAGATTGGGCAGGGTAATGTCTGAAAACATTTTATTCCCGAAAGTTTATACTAAACTCAAAGCAGAATGTTTACTGAAACCTCATATCAGACTTTAAAACATTATTGTTAGTCAGTATAGGTTGTCAGTATATTAATACGTGACTAAACGTAACATAACCATTAACCATGTAACCATACTTCAAAACTGCAATACAAAAAAACAGAATGTAAAAGCTACACAATGTATCTGAAGACAAGACATGACAGCCAGGCACGCCACTCTGTCGGGTCGTACGTAGGCACAGTGGTGCTTTGAGGTAAATGTCAATGAACAAAACGAAGTACGGCTGGGCTGATAAAGCTTTGCAGGTAACTAGTGGACAAATGAATTTATGACCTGAAGATGGCGCTAGGTGGAAAGTCACCGAAGTTACATTATATTTCATTCTCTGGGGACCATTAATGCCTGTGCTAAATTTTATAGTGATCCACCCAACAGTTTCCAAGATATTTCAGTCTCGACCAAAGCGACACTGCCATCTAAAGAGCCATGCCACCAGAGCGTAGGAAAAAATTGACTGAGTTGTACATACTGAATAGAAACCAAATCTGGTAAGATGATTTGCAACACAAATAGCAGGTAATCTAATGAGGCCTTCTGATATCCATTGTCAGTTCTTTTTTTAGCCATGCTAGCAGTATGGCTCTAGGGATGGTAAAGTTGGTTTTTCAGTTGGTTAAGGTCAGATGAAAATATCTCAACAACTATTGTAATCACATTTGTACAGTAAATCATTGTCCCCAGAAGATGTATGCTGCTGACTTTGGTGATCCCCTGGCATTTCCTCTAGCACCTCCATGACATTTATATTTATGGTTTTCTCGACAACAAGTGGATGGAATGTCATGAAATGTCATTGAATAGATTTCCATGGTGCCCTTAGGATGAATCCCACTGCTTTTGGTCTGACTTTTCATCTAGCATCAATTTGTTCAGTACTTTGGTTTTATTTAGACGGAACCTTACAGCCTCTCAGAGTCACTAGCATTTGTGTTCCTTGTAAGTTTCAGGACAGCTTGAAAGGAAAAAAGAGTTCAAGTGTGCCTCACCCTAAAATTTGCACATTTGACAAAAAAATAAAAACTCAAACAGATTCTAACCTGTGGAGAAGGAAGTTGGTGAGGGGTCTGTCCATCCAGAAGGGTGGTCTGTAATGTGTCACCCAAGATTTGGCTGAGGTGCTGAGCTATGACTGTCTGCTGCTCTACACCACAGTGGTTCTCAAGGGACAGGATGACTGGGAACTCTGATGTCTGTCAAACAAGAATGAGAAGACACTTTACTCTTAAAATGACCAAGCAGCTATTTTGTCTGTCTTCTCGTTTATTCATGTTGAAATTATTTCAACTCCTAACAAACAGTGGCAAATTAAATTGCAGTATTGTATTTAGTTTCCATTAAGCAAAAGTTTCCACAATCCTCCAAAATAGTTTCTTCATCCTATCCTCCTAAAGTTAAGTAGGAAAGTTTGACGAGGATAAAATGAGGAGGTGGGGACACATGAGAAGTTCCTGGTTGTTTTCCATGTAGGTCAGTTAGCAAGGGTATGTTTGATTCCAGTGGCAGGAAAGGTTACCAGTTGCTCCCTCTGTGTTGCTGGAGTAATCTAGGATTCAGTTTAGCTTCATATTTAAACAGTGGGTTTTGAGATATATGCCTGTGAATTCACCCCAATACAATGAAGCTGACACTCACAGCACTGAAAAAATGTCAACAGCAACTTTTATTTCCAGAAACAATTTACCCATTATTCTGTATTGTCCATTTGATTTAAAATGTACTTAAAAGACATGCTACTTTTATAATTTTTTAAAACCTGACTGGGTTGCATGCTGCATACAAGTACAGGTATTGTGCCTGTGCTGCCTACCTTGAAGGCATATTCTTTGAGTGTTGAAATGACGTCTCTAAATTGAATCTTGGATGTGAAAGTGTGACCGTGATACACAACGGGCTCTCCATCACTGCCGTCCCAGGAGTCCACCTCTACACAGCGACAGCCTCTTTTCAGAGCCCTAAACACACATACAAATGTAAGTAAAGACGATTGTTTGTCTTGTTTTTGTTTCAATGTAACGCTTCCATCAATTAATTTCCAATTAATACTGTATCTATTTTTTTTTTTTGCCTGTCTCACACAAGGCTTCAGACGAAGAAAAACATTGAATTTTTGGAAATGCATTGAAACCCTTGTGTCTCTTATCACTGGAAAATTGTTTATGGGTCTTTCCTAGTTTTTGTTTCAACCTTAACAACTCAGCTCTCTGTCGGCCTATTTGTCCTCTCTCTTAAATACACTTCAATGGCATTGTCTAATCTGCCTAACAGCCATTTTATTGTCCTACTATTCTATCCTTCTATCATTTACAAAGTCTCTGTCCTGTTTGTGGTGTGTGTGGTGTGTATGCAGCGGTCCTCACTGGATGTATGCTTCTATGCTGCTATGTCCTCGGAGCTGGTCCTCCAGGAGGTAGGTGTTGTGTGAGGAGGAGATGAAGTAGTGGTTGAGCGGCTGGCTCATGTCCTGGTTAAGACCCTGGTGCTCCGGTTTAAATATGGAGCTCTCCTGGGAGCACAGGTACATCTGGAAGCCGTCTAGTGACATGGCCCCTTGCTTCTTGGCTGCACAGAGGGAAACAGATGGAGATGGCTCAGCAGAGTCCAGATTTTTTGGTCCACAAAAACTGACAGTCATTCAAGCAATGAATTTCCAAAAATTTAAATTTAGAAATCTACCGTAACACTAGATCAAAGACTATTTTTCTTCAGCATCCTCTGATCAAAAGGCAGCACAGTTCATATACTGTAAGTCTCTGCTGAGGTGCTGGATGGTTTTAATGCAACGTTTAATTAGGCTTAATAAATATAAGCTGATTAGAAAGAAAGGTATTCACACACTCAAATTATGTGTTATTTTATTGCAAGTGTTCAGTCACAAAGACCTCCAGGTTGTAGGGCCATGCTAGCAGCTATGTGGCTCTAGCAATGGCAGTGTTGGTCCGTCGGGTTATTGGACCACTTTGGTCCAGACTGAAATATTTCAACAAGTTCCGCATGGATTCCCATGAAATTTTGTCCGGACATATTAGTTTTGAGTGAAATGTCTTGAGAATTATTGGGTGGATTGCAATAGAATTTGCTGCAGGTACTCAAGGTCCCAAGAGGATAAATCCTCATCACTCTGGTGATCCCCTGAGTTTTCATCTAGTGTCCTGATCAGGCCAAAAATTTAAATGATCCATTACTTTGATTAATTACCAAATAACTAACAGGTTCTCATCAGCCTCAGCTGTTCTGTGGGTTTAGTGCTATTTTGGCCATTGTTAGCATGCTAACTCTTGTTTATCTAAAACTGCAAATATAGTCTATAGTTTCAAGTGGAAATTCAAGCCTAAAGAGAGAGTTGGCTCTTCACGTGTTAAATTAAACTGCGAATGCATAACACTTAAAAGCAAAAACACTGTACTGCACAATAATAAAATGTTATTGAAATGTCAAACCTTAATAGTTAGACAATTTTATACAACACATCACATTAAGACTTCCAGATACCAAAAACATCAGACAGGAAGTATAAGCTTTCAGCCTAACTATCCTTGGAAATAAAATGCTAATACCAACCTTTTCTGATCTGCAGCAGATATATACGTTACATATACTGATGTATGAGGTGGGTGTAAATCAATGAAACAAAGTGCTACTGCTCTGAAAAATACTGAGAATATTACATTTTTGTTCACAATAAATATTTACAATAAATATTCAATATCAAACTATCTTATGAATTTTTCTATTATTACAGCAATCACGTGGACTGTATTTTAAATAAAACATGAATATGACTGCATGAAGATGCTGCTCTAAGTCACAGCCACCTTTACCTGTCTCAGATGGTTCATAGCGATCAATCAGCTCCTGGGCATGCTGGGCACTCTGCTCTCCTTCCTGTTGCTCTATCCTCAGGAAGCTCACCAGCTCCTCCAACATTAACTTCTCTCCATCTCCAGAGTAGTCCTGGAACACTTTCCATATTTCATCCCTCTGAGTCAGCATCTTATAGAAGTGGACAAACTGCTCGATTTCTAAGGAGCCACTCTCTGACTTGTCAGCCATCTGTGGAAATAAAGGAAGAGTATTGTATTTGTTATATTTTTTGGAAAAAGAATGGATCTATTATGAAGAAATATGTCAATCTTTTACATATTTTTGGTCTTATCATATGCTGTATGGTCGGAAAAAGAAAACAAAAAGTTCAACAAATTGTGCTTATATTAAAAACCAAATTAAACCAAAACTGAACATATGAAAACCAGTTTTTTGAGCCTGTGCCAGGACAAAGGCCCAGTCCCTTCAACAGCTAAAGTGTCCACCGCCAGCAACATGTCACTTCTAAGAAAGCTGGAGCAAAGCTCTGAAACCTGGGTGGCTCATTCTTGAAGTTAAATAAGTAAAAGCAAATTCCAAAAATTAAAAACAAGGGTGACAGGTCTTTAAAACCTGAGTTTCAGATGAATCACTAATTCTGCTCCATCCTCTTACCATCACATTTTAAAAATCTTACCGTAAAGAGATAGAGCGCATGTTCTTCATTCATGTCTACATTCATCATCTTCAGCAGTGTCCGCACTTCTTTGAAATTCATCTTCCCATCTTTGTTTTTGTCAGCTTTCTGAAACCAGTCCCAGACCCATCTGAGACGATGCTGAGGGAAACTCAGATGTGCAGTTTAATGAAAATTCAAATTTAAAGAACTTTATTTTTCCATTTGGAACTTCAAACATGTTAATGAGAGAGTTCTACTAGGAAATCAGATGTCCACTGCTGAAATAATCTAATGGGTTGCGCAAAGTTAGAAAGGGATAGAATAGTTTCACCTTTTAAGCAGACTACTTGCAGCTTTGCTCAGAAAGAGGAGGGATGAACCAGTATAATTTATGAGTCAACATCAGAATAAACACAGTTATTCTTCAGAAAATACCTAACACAGTGATGTACCAGAGTACAAAGGATACTGGTCCAGCCTCTCCTTCTCATCCATCATTTGAGCCTTCTGAATTAACTTGCGCACTCCCTGGATCCAAGCCCGGGCCTCCTCTGGAGACTCCGCCACAAGGTCCAGGTTGCCTTGACGACCGTGAAACACCAAGGTGAAGCAGAGGTTAGCGGGGAACTCCTCAGCAATGCTCAGCAGGACTTCCGACTGGTGGCCCTCGCGCACTGCCTCCAACTCGGTCACTGAGACTAAGACAGTGTGGAGAACGTGTGTTGAGTGGGAAGTTTAGCTAAAACGATCTCAATTCAAATTGGTAGAGGTACACGTTGGGAGGTTTTAATACTATGCCCTTGTTCGCCTTGTGTTCCTCTCAGTTACTCTCATAAGTACATAAATCATAGAGAATCTTGAACTAGACCTATTAACTATTATTGGATTACAGTCCCACGTTTCTATTTTGTATTTCCACTCTGTAATAAGTATCTAGCGTTGGGCTACACCAATAAACTTTACTTAATTAAGCTTTTCTGTTGCTTTGCACAGTGTTTATAGGATCTCCATTGTACTGAAGTAAACTTCTTAAAGCAATGCTTCAACACTTAAATAACCATATTTGCTTTCTTGCAGAGAGTTAGATGAGAAGACCGATACCAGGAAACCACTGAAACCACTGAAACAGGAGGAAAAAGCTACCCTGGTCTGTCCAAAGGTAACAAAATCAATCTAGTAACTTCCTGGATTTTTCGCCGGCTGCCTGGCCACTGGTCCGGGCTATGAAAAAATGCTTCACATAACGTGAAGTTAGTGCCATGGGGTTACGGTTTGGGCTAAAAGAAAGAGGGTTTCTACGCAGCCTGCGAAGAAATGCTGCTCGTGGTAAAGTCCACTTTTTTTAAGATTATTTTTTGGCATTTTCGCCTTTATTGGGTAGATGATAGTAGAGGGACAGACAGGATATGAAGGGGGAGACAGAGGGGTATGACATGCAACAAAGGTCCCTGGCTGTAATTGAACTGGGGACATTGCGGGTATGTGATATGCCCCTTAACCAATAGGCTACAGGAACACTCCAAGTTCATGTTTATAACTTGAAAATTGACTCCACAATTTCAAGGAACTTAAACTCTATGTAAGGTGGTTTATTTACAGGGAGAATCAAATGAATGAAATAACAGTTAGTATGTCAGTACAATCATGCATGCAAACATATGTACACGCTTCTCTACTCACAGGTGGAGTGACATTTCCCTGCCCATCTGGATTTGTACCAGATCGTCAGGCCATCGTCCAGGAGGCGGAAATGCCGCTGCTTCTTCCATGAACGGGACTTGACTTTTCTCAGAGTCGATCCTGCCACCATCAACTTGACATCTGGGTCATCTTGGATACCTGCACAAAGTCAAAAGTCATAATTAGGTCACACTTAGATACTACACCATCAGAACTGGCAGGCCAGGGAGAGGAATAGTAGGTAACTAGTTCCGATTAATGATTTTACTACTACTGATTTAAATAGGATATATGAATTTAATGCTGAAAATTTATTAGACCATAAATCTTCAAACAAAATGTAAAATCATCACAAGTTATGCATCTTCAGTCTAAATGAATAACATTTACTCACGAGAGGTTTCAGGATCCATTGTTATCCTTGAATCATGCCAATGGAAATTTGCTGCTAAAAAGAAGCAGATGTTAGTGAATTGTTCCAGATGTTTCTCCCTGTATCTAAACAAGATAAAAATTTACAAAAGCTCTTTGTTCATCCAACTGCTCCATAAACTATCCAAATACAGATAAACACAGTATAATATTAATCTTCACTTGTCCACATTAGATTTGCTGAGCACAATTTAAGCAGCACCCTGGTTCATACTGTCGGTTACACAAACTTCATTTCTCTCTTCTTAGACACTGAGCAGTGTCTTTATTGGAACAACTGGTTCAGTATATCACTGAAAGGAAACTTGATAAGAGTTGTTAAGGAAGGATATTAGTACTTCACTTTGTTCATAGAAAACTTCCCCGCTGATCCAGGGATATGAAACATCTCCATCCATCACCTTCAAAAACCTGCCATTCTGTTGTTTTTTACAAAATCATGATCAGCTGGGCAGTGGCAGAGGGAATTCTTATTCTTATTTTTGACAGTAGGATTTTGGCTCAAACTCCTGTGTTGACAAGTAAATGCAAGGCTTAAGTGTCCCTAGGCAAAGTCCGGAATAAATACCAGGTACTGTTCATTTGCTGACCCTGACATCTGTGATATGGAACTGGGACAAACAGATATACGGTATCCTCAAAAGGTCATTGAAGTTGAAAAAGAGAGGTTACTAACGCAATCTGCAAGTACTATATATAAAGCAGTAGACTGGACTATCTGCAATTGTTTTTCTAACTGCCAACGTCTCTTCAAGTTATACGAGTGCGCATTTAAATCTTGATCCTGTCGAGCCATCAATTTGCAGACTCCTGCAATCTGCCTGCTGACAAAGAAAAAATACGCACACTCAGCAGTCTGTGCTTGCCTCAGCCTGGTCAGATAGAAACCAGGACTAGACAGAGATGGATTTTTTTTTCTTAAATCTGATTTATTTATATATGATTGTGTGATTATAATTTACAATTTTTTGGATTATGAATGAAAAAAATCAGCAAAAACATGCTACCGAAAAAGGAAACTTTCATATATTGTTCTTAACAGTGTAAAATAAATACTGTATATATACTGCATAGATAGACAGATAGATAGACTGATGGATAGATAGTGTGGTCCAAAAGCTTGAGACCACTTGCCCAATCACTTTATCGCTCTATATTTGATTTGCAGTCCATCAGTTGGTCCACCAGACTGTAATATCGCAACAACTATTAGATGTATTGCCATGAATTTTGGTACAGACATTCATGGTTAGCGGACGATGAATCCTAATGATTTAGGTTTCCTGTAGCGCAACCATGAGGTTGACATTTGTGAAATGTCTCCATGGATATTGGAAGGATTGTCATATATATTGGTAGACTCATCCCTGTCCCATTTAAAATGATTTGCAGTAACTTTGGTGATTAACTTTTCATCTAGCGCTATCATCTGATCACGATTTCAGTTTTTTTTCCACTTTGGTTCATGACCAAATACTGTACAGCCAAAACTAATGGCATTGTCATCAGTCACAGCTGCACTTTGTGTTCAGAGCTAATTAGGAAATGTTAGAAAGATAACACACTGAACAATGATGGTAAAAATGGTAAACATTGTACCTGCTGAACATCATCATGTTAGCACTGCCACTGTACGCGTGTTGGCATGCTGATAATATCATTTAACTTTATCAATGTGGCAAAGTACAGCCTCACAGAGCTGCCAGCAGGACTGCAGACTGTGGTGTTCTCAACATCTGAGGCAAACATAAAAAATTAAAATTGTTGGTATTCCACTGAGTTATATACTTATAACTGCAGCTTTATGAAAAAGATACTTTTATTGATATAGCCCAAAAGAAAAACTTTGTCTGAGAGGGCAAAAATGGGTACAACACACCACAGATTCGATCCTTACACATTCATAAAGTGTCTCATTTAAAGCAGAGAAACTGATGCAGAATAAGACAAATGCACTGCAAACTTTCTGTTTTTCAGTGCACCGCGATAATCTCTGTTGTTTGCTGATAAATGTGGATCAAACACTCACACACATGGGAAGGTTTTCTAAGGTCTGTTTATCTGTATTCCTGTCTGACATCTATCATTTCCTTTCATTGTTTCCTGAAACAAAAAGATCTAATCTTGGGTTCTCTATGTTTCACAACTCCCTTTGCCAGCCACACCACAGTATGACTAATGTGATGCAAGGAATGTATTTGCGGTTGCTTCACAATTTAATATCACGCTCCTACTCGGGAAGGAGACTGATCATGAAAGTGAGGCGGATTTTCCACAGCTATTTGCTCCACAAACTAAATTGTGCTTTGATGTTTAGCGTCTTCTCTGAACAGCCACGTCAAACACCTTTTGATTTTCCATTCAAGTTTTTCAGATTGTACTTCTGCAAGTTTAACACACTCTCCTTCATACTTCAGGTCCAGACTTTCAAGCTCCAATTAGGTCACGTTATGTTGTTTTTATTTTTGGGGCCATGCTTAAGTGCTCTGGATTGGTGCTCTCCTCAGGGATGAGTCACACATGGCCACTTCTTGAGGGAGTTCATTGACCACACACACAGACACACAAACACACAAAGACATTACTCATGAGGATAGAAACTGTGAATAAAGAGCTCAGCCATGAAGACCAATAACTTTATACATATACTGTATGCTATGTGCGGCTGGTATTTGGTTTAAGTTTAAATCCCCTGTTATCCCTCATACGAATGCGCCATCTCCCAAGTGCAGAGGGATCCGTGTCCTGATAATTACCCATAGCTGCCTTTTTCCTGCACACAATTATGTGAAGAATTCAACAAACAAGTCAACAGCCTCTGCCCGTCCAATAAAATATATAACTCCGAAACGAGACGGGCAGGGAGGTTTGTGCAGTAAATTAGAACCAGAGGCAGAAATATAAGACATAAAAGCATGACTTCAGTAAAGCCTGCATGCAACTGCAGCTAAAGTAAGAAAGAATAACTGCAATTTGGATTTGTCTTCGATAAGAAAAAGAGTGATACTTACCAAAAGTACAGATTTCACTGGGGAAATTATGAATCAGACCTCCAGAGGTGAGTATCCTTCAGGACGGCTCCCTCGGCAAGGGCCTCAGATACGGAGGGGTAAGAGCCTGGATGGCCGTCTTGAGAGAGGGTCTGGGGAGGTGTGTACGTCACGCTGGCCCTGTACTCTGAGATTCTGACTTAAGGAGAGTCCAGGGACTGTTAACTTAGTTCAGGACATTAGAAAACTGGGAGTGTCCAAAGGGGTTTGTGGCTCAGCCTCTCTCCTCCCCTCTCCCCAGTCTTACAGCTGGGTCTGAGAAACATGATTCCCTAGTCACTGCTGCCGGGCGCTGGCATGTTCCACTCCCACCAGTCCTCATCCTCTCCCTCCTACTCTTCTACGCCCCCCCCACCAGTCTTCCTTCCTTTTCTACCACTCCCTCATGTCGCCATCTGCAGACCCCTCACTGCATCTGCTGAAGGGCACTCCCCTCAGCCTGCTTTGCCTCAATCTGTCTGTCTTCCTCTCCCATCATCCGGGTGATTGTGGATGCTGTGCAGACCTCAGAGTGGCTCTCATGTTTCTATATCAGCACTGATAACGGGTAACACAATTCTGGGAAAAGGTCTACCGTGTAGAAGCCAAATCATGAAACAATAAGAAGTATCTGTTGTGCATGAAAACAATTCCCCTCTGCAGAAATAACAGGTCAACAGTAGACTTCTGCAAGAGGCTGATGAAAGACTATATCGTAGTACTTGGCAGTATGCCACATAATACAGAGAAGAGCCTTGATTAGTAGACGACAGCTTAGATGCAGTTTTTATTACGTTGCCCACTCTAATGTATATTTCTCAGCTGTCCAACATGTAAGTGAAAATGCAGTGATTATAGTTTTGTTTGAATCTGTTTTAACATGCAAATAAATCAAAGGTGAATATCAGTAACCGACAATGTGGACTTCTGGATCACAAATAGCAACACAAAGATAGAAAACATATCTTTTCCAGTTGTCAATCCAGTCAAGTTAATGTACTCCTCCGGCTCCCTGGACCAGGTCTATAATGACTTTAGCTCTCCCCCATAAAAGTAAACTGACAAAAAAAACACAGTACATACTTAGGAACATCTCCCAAGGGCATCAGATTTGCTCACAAATGGAAGGCTTAAGCGTTGGTATTTCCGTGATTCATGATGTCCATCTCGGCCATTGTGAGGATAATGGAACCTATGGGGGCAACAATCTGTTAATGTACCGGTAAAAGGAAATGAAAGCTTATAAGTGAAGTCTGTGGGGCTGTTAGATGGAGCACTAAGTGAGCACAGGTGAGTCACTTCCTCATCTGACTGACAATGAATGAACCTCACTTGAAAATAACTTCAAATCTTTGACTGAAATGTCCCCCAATTAAAAAAATCCTCTTCAAAACACGGAGGCTTTTCTGTGCTGAACATAGCATCACTGATGGCAGTGACGCGTCATCTAAATAACGGTCTTCTGAGTTGCACATTTGTTGAGCCAGGACTCAAATATAGAGTTGAAAAAATGAATTGACAATTAATCAGCAACAATTTTGATTAATAATTTCAGTCATTTAATCAATTGAAAATGGCAAATATGTGATGGTTCAAGCTCCTTAGATTATAGGATTCGCTGCTTTTTGTGTTTTTTATCATTTTAAACTGAATATCTTTGTGATGGGAATTCTTTGCATTTATTCTGATTGTTCATAACCTAAATACTTGATCAATCATATTAATCTATCAATATTAATCAGTAAGAAAAATAATCGGTAGTTGCAGCCCTACTCAAATCATACTGGTACTGGGGGGTCAAGTCCAGTAGCTGAGTGGGGTGTTTCTGTGTGGCGTTTGTATGCTCCCCCTTGCCTTTGTGGGTTACCTTTAACTAACCATGTGACAGACCCCACCTCTCCCCCCAGTGCATGCTGGAATAGCATTGAGCCAACCACGACCGTAACCATGACTTCAAAATGCATAAGGTTGGTATACAGTATATACTGTTTGAACAATGTTATAAATATATATTTAATTTGCTTGCAGAAGCAAGTAGAGAAGCTACAATGGATAAGATTTACTGTCACTGGCCCCACAAGACAATAACTTAAGAATCAATGTCATTATGTCTTTCCACTGAATAAGACTGAAAGTAGCTCCCCTATCACATGTCAAGGGCACTATTAATATCCTAAACTGGGTGGAGAAGAGTTTATTTATGAAATGTCTTGAACAACACCAGCTTCTTAGAGTTCACTCTGGACAGAAATCACTGTATATATTACTGGGCCAATAAATACAATACCCGTAAAGACATAAAACTATACAAAAACACATCCAATGTATTACTAAACTGCTGAATTTATTATCAGTCCACAAAGGCTTTGCAAAAAAAAAGAAACAACCAGTCAGAGAAGATTAAAAAGTCGTATTTGAAATGCAAGAAGCAAAAAATAACAGTTTCTACTCTGAAGTGGAATGTTACATGAAGTTACAGTGATAATCGGGAAAGGAGCACAGCTGAGTGATATTTTGGAACGGGTGATACTTGTGTATCACCGATAAGTATTGACCTAAATGTTGACAGACATCAGGATAATTAGAGTGCAGTTAAGTGCAGCAATAAATATTTTATAAGCTGCATTCTTATGTACATTGGCCGTTTTTTCCTAGTTCAAGTTTAAAGCATTTCTCTGTTGTTACTTAAAACTATTTATCATTTTCAGTGAAGTTTACTCTTCAAAAATTCCTGCTATTGTTGATAGTGATATATTTTGTGTAACTGTAAATTATCCTACTCATACATATCTTCATCATAACTTTTAATCCATCAATTTTGAGAGATCTTGCCAAAATTTTTAAGCCAAAAATAAATATCAGCTGATATCAGTGTCATTATTCTCAAATATTGATATCAATACTAGCTTTGAAACTCTGCTATCAGTAAGGCTCTTTAAGTTGAGATAGTAGCCTCAAGTCTGGCGGTGATGTACTGACAGATAAATCTATGGATATTAATCCATCCAAAATATATTTTCCTCTATTATTAAGTTCCTTCACTTTGCAGACAGTCTTAGCACCGCATTTGGCAAAATACAAAATCTAGACAGTGATGAGAGAGTCCTTCTGTGTCCACTGTCAGCACACACTTTGTCCCCATCACTGTGGAGCCAATGGGATGCCTCTAGCATCAGTGACTTGGCCCTCCTGCAGGTTCTTGACCAACTGTGCTAGCCAGCGCTTGGTGGTGGTGTCGTCCTTCAGCACCTGGGCAAAGGTGCTGTCTTTCAGCTGGTCTGGCAAACACTGACGCAGGGCTTCTCTGGCTCTGGAAGAAGGAACGCCACATGTCACAAACCAATGTACGTCTCTATCAACAACATCTTGCTATGAAGCAGACAGCTTCTCATGTCGGCAGCTCCAAATGGCGAGGGTTATACCTTTTAAGAATAGCCTGTACTTCTCTACCTATATTTAGATTACATTCACACACATGGGGAAAACTTACACACATGAGAAGTTATCATTTGGATAAAAATGGTTACTTATGGAGGCTTATTATCAAAGACCAATCTATACTCTATTTCAAGCACACTCGGCACTCAATGTGCTATCCTGATATGCATTATTCATACTTAAAGGGATACTAGCTGTAATTGACTATATCTTATCTATCAGGCTGATAAATTACATTTGTAAATTTCAATAAAACATAAGAGGGTTCCCACAGCAAATGTGCTACCAGATCCACGTGCTTTGTGTGACACAGTGAAAGCATCCGCAGCATGTTTTAGAGAAGCGGAGAGGTTCTTCTTTAGACTAACACTCTGATCAGTCATTGAAACAAACATGGACCTGCTGACATTAAAACCCAAATCCTGGTCAATATATAACTTAGAACCGACTTCAACTTCAACCTGATGTAGACTCTTTTGGGTAAAATTCATATCCAGTTGCTGATTATCAAACTATATCCAGCCTGGTGTTCGACTGTGTACACTCCTCTGCTTTTGTGGTCAGTTTTTCTCTCCTTCCTCAACTGAATATTAATGATTGAGCCGTTTACCTCTACTTTTCCCAACTTCTTAAAAAAACTCAGGTTTTCTTCTTTCCTGACCTTACAAAGTGCTGCGATGACCACCCAAAAGCAAATGTATGATGTGATCTCCTGTTGATCTGCATCAGCAATTTAGTTGCTAGGTGACAGTTTTCAACAACCGCTTTGCCCATTAAATATAAGGCCATCACTCTCTTGTTCACTTATTCACTGCTCCCTATATGATAGACACACAATAGTTTATTCAATATTGTGCAGTAAAATGAGATTTCAAAAGTATTTGTTTTCTAATTATATAAAGAGGAGAAAAGAAAGTTTATCTCAGTATCTGTAAGGCTTTAACCACCAAATATTTAGAGCTTCGTTGGAAATCCATTACCAAAATGATAATAAATTAATTTTATGATCATTGACTAAGTATTTCAATTTGTGGGTAACCATTAAGTTCAGCCATTGAACCAACAGTCACCACACACTGTATTTATGGCACAGCTCAGGTCTCCTCCCAGTGGCAACTACTGGTGATCAAAGTCATATTCTCTGGTTTGAAATTTTCAGGGTCGTGAGGGACTGAAGACTATCTTACACAAATCACCAGTCTGTCAAGAGGCAAATTTAAAAACAGGTGATCACAAACAAGTATACTGTATCTGTTAAACACTGCTCTACCTGAGATTATCTGAGAGGCGAAGGTAGCAGCGAACAACATGCTTCAGCAGACGTGCTGATGGTTCTTTCGAGAGCTGCAACACCATTTTGCCCTGCAAAGAAAAAGGATGGAGATGACATATTGACAGAACGTCTTTCGATGCCAAGTGTCACACTGTGCAGAGATAGTAGGAGGGCAAATTCTTCTGTTTCTCAAGGGACACTTACAAGGATCATGGCCACATGGGAGAAACGCTCATAAGTCTGACATATGTAGGCGAGCCCTGTGTCATCCAACAGAATCTTCTGTAGTATGAAAGTAGCAACCTGCCAAACAAAACAAAGTGAGGAATGGTGGACTGTACAATATTCCTGTTCCATGAAAAGCAGCAGGCTGGGAGAAAATGACTGGTATAAAAACTCTTTTTTTTTGGTAAAGAGGAAACCAATTGAGATGTGTAACACAGTGTAAAACAGTTTAGCTTATTGGTGAAGAGGGAAAGAAGGAGAAAATGTTGTGGACGGACATGTTTTTAATGAATATAAGAAAAGTCATCATTTAAGTTAGGGTATATGTCTGTATAAAGGAGTGTTTGAAGAGCAGGTGTAATAATTAAGTACCGTCTTAGAGAGTTCACTGCCTGATTCCATGATACGGAGACACAGTGGGATGATTTCAGTGGTGAGGAGGAAGTTAATCACTTCTTGTTCATCTGTTTTGACCAAGGCACCTGCAGTAAATACAAAAAGGCATCTTGTTGAGAATCATGAAGACACTGTTTTGTGTAAATAATGCTTATTCAGGAAATAAGACCCCTAAGTATGAGTCGAGTTTACCTATAACTCCAAGGCTGGTGAGTCGAAGGTACTCAAACGGCCGTGTTTTGCTCACAGTGTGCAGAAAAGGATAAAGGAAAAGTGGGATGTGAGCAGCAAGAAAAGCAGACCTGGTGAGGAACAAAGAATGAAAAGCACTTTAATCAACGTGACCTAACTTCCATAACACAGTAAATATCAAATGTAAACTCTAAGATTACTTTTATAACTTTGTGCTTTTGCTGATTAGCCTGAACAATGAAGAAAGCAGAATGTCTCTTTAACATTACAAGCAACTAACTTCACAACGAGCAGGGATTAAAGCCTGGGCTCTCAGATGTAAGCCATATTCCCCTGTCAATAAAAAGACAAACATTCTTATAATAAGCGCTGATAATGTGTCATGTCTGATAAAGGAGTATAAAGTTAAGAAAACAATTCCAGTTACAATTGAACTGGAGATGCAAAATAGCTTCATGGTCAGTTTACAGCCATTACCTTAAAATTCACTGAAAAATAATACTCTTATACAACTTTTTTTGCCAGTGACTATTTGAATGATTCTGAATTATAAATGAATCCATTTCCTGACATTTCAACAAGTTCAGAGCAAATTATGTCAGGTGTAGTTGAAAGAAATTCTTCTGTCCTGTACATTAAGAGGACCAGTGTGTGGGATTTAGTGACATCTAGCGATGATGTTTCAGATTGCAACTAACTGAATACCCCCCCCCCCAAGCGTGTAGGAGAACCTACGGTGGCCTTCAGGTAACGTAAAAAACACGAAAGGCCCTCTCTAGAGCCAGTGTTTGATTTGTCTGTTCTGGGCTACTGTAGAAACATGGCGGTGCAACATGGCGGGCTCCGTGGAAGTGGACTCACTCCCTATGTAGATATGAAGGGCTCATTCTAAACTAACGAAAACCCGATTCTTAGTTTCAGGGGATTATACAGTGATGAAAACATAGATCGCACTAAATCACACACACTGGTCATTTAAGTAGCTACAGTACAACTTTTTTAGGGCATTACATCGTTAAAGCTTCTGAAGACAGTATGCCATTACTAGCAGTACAAGAAACAAGTAATTTACAAAAATCGCTGCAATTTTCAATTATACTGAACTCCTCATTACCGTGTCTCAGGGTGCGAGGCGACGCACTGCAGAAGTGCCAGGGCGTTGCACACCCTGTTAGACTGGTGAGCTGTAAGTGTGGGTGGATTTATAGATGGATAGATGTTCACTATCTCCTAATAAAAAAAACAATTAAAAAAAACAGTTAGGGAATGAAAGCAGTTAAACTTATAATCAAGGCCACATAACAGTGAATGAACACACACCAATAATAACCAAAGAGATTTTACACAGTTATGGATGGGACATGGGCCATACTTGCAACAGAGCAGCAATGGTGCCACAAGAGTGCCAGAGCATCGGAGCAAGGTCTGGCACAGATTCACGTTTCTTGCTTAGTTCCAGCAAGGCATTTTCTCTGGTTTCTGGGCTGGACAATTCATTGATCCATTGGTAGATCTTCTCCCGGTCCACCTGGGCCAGGGCTGTGACATTAGTTACAGCCTGTAAAATAAAAAGGTCAAATACTCGATAAATGCGTTCATCATTGCCATCCAATTAAACCTTGGATGTGTACTTTATATCAACATGATGGTATGAGAAAAGACTATCTGCAATTTTGCTTATCAAAACAATGTTACATACATATTTTGTGAAATCACAGCTAGACCCACAATATGGCATCACATAAATGACATCAAGGTATTCGAAAATATCATATCTGATATTAAAGCAGCGAACAGCTTTTTAGGATTGGCAGTTTTACTGACTGGTTCTAACTATAATTATAATTGGGTGTATAACTAATTAGGTCCCAGCCAACGTGTCAATTTTCTACTTAGACAGCGGTCCAGCCATTACAAACCCTGATGCCAAACACTGATAATTTATTTTAAGCTCTGTTGGAGATCCCCAAGTTTCAAAAGAGAACAAATATGACGAGAAATTTGGGGGATATATGAATAAATTCATGTAGATGACCTGAGAGACTTACATTAAGAGTTGGAACATGATACAGAATGAAACAACGATATATGGTACTGTCAAATACTGTTGAGTAAGATGGTATTTAACAGCCTTAAACCAACTTAAGGAGAAATAAGAGAGGGAAATGTATGTTAAGATGGTTGGTACCGCAACAACGGCGTAAGTTACGCTGATTTTTAGATACTCACTGCTCCCGTCGCCAGCATTCTCTGAGGCTCTTACTGGTCCCACGGTGTATTTAGAACTACTGTATCGTTTGAAGTGTGGCGTAGAGGTAAACTAATGCGGCTGCAATGAAACAAAGTTGGCGTAACTAACACACGGTACGGACAGCTAGCCCAAGCTAGCTGCTAAATGTCTTGACAAATGGAATCCAGTACGCGCGTGAATCAACATTACCAGCAACATATCTTCGTTGCGATAACACGATAACAAAAACAGTTCTCATTTACGTGTATCGTTATCACCTTCTCGAGCTCAAAACTATATGTTATTGATTAAATAATATAATGCAGCAGCGTCTTTTTTTTTTTTTTGTTAGACAATGGAAGAAATCTTGATACGAATATCTGAAATATCGCGAGAGGAGGGTAGGACGTACTCTCGGTGTTCATTTCCGTTGTAAATTTTCACATTCCCGCCATCATCGCGCAGTGTTGCAAGGCGTCGTGTATGGGTACAGTGTCAACAACACACATATTGGGGAGCAGGTGAACGCCGGCAAAACAAACTTTCTGCTCTAGGAGGACCTACGAAAACGATACTGTAATTTCAAAGTGTCAAGACGGGTACATATCATCGACAGGTAAAAAAAAAACGACGATGTAATCAAACTGTGATACTGTTTCATCACCAATTTACAATCAGGCAAATTAGCCAGTTAGCTAGCTCCCGCTAGCTTGCTAGCCGACTTGCTAATGTCGGCCTTCTCCATCCATTCAACGCCTGTAGAGGAGGGTACGACATTACCTGCATCTCAGACATTCAGCTCGGGTGTAGTGTCACCCTGACTAACTCCTCGTAACTTTGCTGGTTTTGCACATATTTGTGACTGAGTGTCTTGTCAGAATAACGTTAACCTAGCTAGAAGTTATAAACGCTCGTCTTAATGTTTTGTGCACATTCGCTCATCTTGGCTGCCGCGATATAGATTGGCCATTGGGCTAGTTTGATGTCTAATGCAAACACAGGCTACATTAGCTGTTAATGGAACAGTTAGCCAGCTCACATAGGCGGCGTGAGTTTCACCGCTTCGTAAAACATCAATTCCTGTTTGTCAAAATTGTGCTGCGAGCGTATTATTTATGTTACAATGACCCGCGTGCCGTTAGCTGATGTGTTACGTTGCTTTTGGTTGACTTTGAGTTTGTTGTGACGTTCAACAAGCGCTCAGTAGTAAAGGTTTGGACAACGTGAGCTACCTATTTATGTTTCTTGGTTTTATTAGCTGAGTAACGTAAACTTTGAAATGGTGTGCAATAGTCCTGTTACCGTTAAAGTTAGCAAACTGTAAGTGTCGTGTGTTTTAAGTAGCCGAGTAATATTAGTTTTAATGATTGCTTTCTAATCAGGGATCTTTATCATTGAGCGCATTAGCTAATTATGTATGGAGCAATGACAGTGATGACAATTCGTGCCTGACTGCTTAATAACTGAATTAAACTAACTGTTTAGTAAGTTGTGGTATTCAGACACACTGATACGGTTAAAGAATAGTCGTTATAATCTACTCTATGTAGGCTGGACATTGCTGTGGTTGTTTTGACACAGTTAATAGAATTTCTCTTATTCAGGATTTGTTCGTTCACAAGTCCCATCCTCCAAAGTGCACCAACTGGATAGTAAGCCATGGCAACCATAGTGCCCAAACTCTCCAGCGGTGGTGCTATTAAGATCCGCTTTACCAGCATAGACCTGGGCACCACCAGATGGAAAGAAGGAACATTTGAGATTCTGGAAAAGGACAACAAAGTCAACCTCTGTCTACGGTTCAACTGTGGCGGAGCTTCCAAAACTTTCCAGGTATTGTTGGGTTTGTTTGGTTTGTACTTATTCAGTCTTGGGTGCAATTGCGAAGACAAGGGATTCCAAGGCATTTGCAGTAGGAATAGTGAGAAATATACAAAGATATAAAATAGACCTTTAGTTAGAAACACACCAAAAAAAAACAAACTAGATGCTCCACACAATTTTTTTTTTTCCAAGTGTCAACAATAATGAAAGATGAGTTATGAATTTTACCAAAATGAATGTCTGAGGACTGTGAGCTCAAATGATTGACAAATTATTTATTTTTATTTTTTTTTTATGAGTCCCCAAATTGAATTCAACGATTGCATAAAAAAACACACATTGACTATGAATTGAGCCATGTTTCTAGACAACAATCTTATTTGAAATATGATCATACCAAAATATACAACTAATGCATCACATACATCAACAATTATTTGTCTCACTGATTTTTATTATTTAATTTTCACAGAAAAGTAAAACAAACAGTTACAAAGTGCTACATGTTTATGGAATGGGGTTGCAAAAAAGAGAACTTTATGTAGGCCTTATGTGTGATAAGGGATCTTGCAGATTTGTTGCCTGGAGTAGCAAAATCTTTACCATTAGGCAAATCTATAGGATCTTAAAGTAAACATTGTCCCATTGTTTACAATATGTCCTTTTCCCCGAAGATATTTTGGCAGGTCACAGTTAGAGAAGTCGCACCTGTACTTTTCCTATTTTGGAAAAGTACGGGTGCAACTACTAAAAAATAGTGATAGCTATATTCCATTTAGCTGGTTTGATTTCTGGGTCTTGCTATTGTGCATGCTGGCTCATCAATGTTATTAGTAACACATAGTGGAAAAGACCTATGTTAACCTCACTTCAAGGGAATCAAAAGTGTATCAGAACACGTCCCTAACTCCTGCTGTTAAACTGTTTAGGAGCACTGCTCTGTCCTAGTTCAGTAACTGGCAACTGATGATACGAGTCCTATAAATTAAATAATTTGTTGGTTTGAATCTGGTGGGTTTTTTTTTTAAAGGTAGTAAACTGAGCAAATTGAATGGGAGCCAGTCATCAAACTACAGTAGAAATTCAGAACATCTGAATGAGCTATAGGCAGGTTTGTCATGTTAGCTAATGAGTTGGCAGGTGGGCGGCCACCCTAACATGAGCAAACCAACACACACTTGCTCACAAGATAAAGGGTCGTGTGTAAGGATTGAAAGAAAAGCTATTTATTTATTTATACTTGGAAAAATGTGAGCATCTAGATCATACTGAGCAAATGGACAGACAGTGGAGAGGTGGACCCTGCTGCTCTAGGAGTGGTTTGACATGTTTCTGTGGGTGTTCTGACAACAACTGCCTTTCAAGTCTACAGAGCATGAGGTTTTAAGACATACAGAGCAGTGCAAAATTTGAAGAAGGAAAAACAATTGACATGTTCTAGGAGATCAGTTGACCTAAGGCACATAAAATGTGAATGTGAAAACGTGGGTTTGTGTCTGGACCAGGATCAAGTCCAGTCTGAGCTGATCCTGGATCTTTTTCACTTGGTCGCCGATCAGTTTCCCCCCATCTCTGTTCATTTTCAATTCTCAAAGTCATGAATGTCTTGGGAGGAAAAAGTTTTGCAAAAATGTAATAGTTTGGTAGTAAGTAAGTAACTTGGTCAAGTAATTATTAGTTCAAATCCAAGCAAAGTAATTTCTGTATAACACCAATTAGCTAATGAGGTATTTTTTTGTAAATATTTGTAGCAAAAATATGTTTTAAAAGTAAATAAATAAAACCACAATCCTAAAATGGAATGAAATTTGACTTTCTTGAATTGTTTTCTTGTCTTTAGCTTAACCAGAATGTCAAGAACATTTACCAGAATCTGAATCGAATCATGCTGACTTTGAAGGACAACAGTGTCATCACCTTGGATAAGATGCCCCCGACTTTGCTTCAGAAGACTAAAGAATACCTGGAAAAGCTGAAGCAAGGAAAGCCAAGTAATTACACCAGTGCTCATTTTAAATATTTGCAAAGATTTGTTCATGGTTCACAACATGATAAAGGTGAAAGGTTAAAGATGGAAAAACCAGTGGAATGTGATTCATATTTGTGATGCATACAATCATTGATTAGCCTTTCCACTGATGATTGTGCAGAGTATGAAGTTTTTATTTTTAGTTACAGCTTTGCTTTAATTATATTTTTCTAGTTAATGTTGAACTGGTACAGATTTGCACAATTTCAGAATTTGTCAGGACATATACCTGCACATATATACTGCCACATATTTGGATGTTAAGCATTGATGCCTATGTTTTTGTTTCATTTGAAATGAAATGGTTAGTGAATTTAACAAAGCCTTAGATAAACAATGGGCAGGTGAGAAGGAAACACGCAAGTAATTTTCATAATGTTGCACTTCATTCTGATTTATCTCCACACTGTTTTGTGTTTTTATGTGTTTTTATGTATCCAAGCTGAAGACAATTATATTTTCAGCTGGTCCATCTGTCTGTCCCATTATCGTAAACACGATATCTCAGGATTGCCTCGAAGGGAATTTCCTCAAATTTGGCACAAACGTCCACTTGGACTCAAGGACGAACTGATTAGAATTTGGTTGTCAAGGGCCACTGTGACCTCATAAATAAAAGTATAACTCAACAAGTCATACACTAATTATGGCAAAATTTCACACAAATGTCTAATAGAATAAATGATGAGGTGATGACCTTTTATATCCAAAAGGTCAAAGGTCAACTACACCGTGACATAGTTAGGTACAGAAGTATTTGGACAGTGACACCATTTTTGTAAGTTTGCCTCTGTACACCACCACAGTGGATTTGAAACGAACCATCAAGTTGTGACTGAAGTATAGACTTTCATCTTTAATTCAAGTTGTTTAACAAAAATATTACATTAAACATTTAGGAATTACAGCCATTTTTATTTCATTTTCAGAGGCTCAAAAGTAATTGGACAATTGACTAAAAATCAGTTTCATGGCCAGGTGTGGCCTATTCCCTCATTGTTTCATGACATACTAAGCAGATAAAAGTTGGAGTTGATTCTAAGTGTTGAATTTGCATTTGGTAACTGTTCATGGGAACTATCAATATGTGCTCCAAAGAGGTGTGGACGCAAATGAAGGAGGCCATCATTAGGCTGAAAAAACAAAGCAAACCTATCAAACAAATGGCAGGAACTACACGAGTGGCCAAATCAACAATTTTGTACATACTTAAAGAAAAGGAATGTACTGTTAACCTCAGCAACACCAGAGGCCTGAAAACCACGGAAGACAAATAAAGTGGATGATCGCAGAATTCTTTCCATGGTGAAGAGAAAACCCTTCACAACATCTAGCCAGGTCAAGAACACTCTCAAGGAGGTAGGCATATCATTGTCTACAATCAAGAGACCCCCTTATGACTGTTAATACAGAGGGTTTATCACAAGGTGCAAACCACTAACACTGAAAGTCTACACTTAAATCACATATTGATGGCTTCATTTCAAATCCGTTGCGGTGGTGTACAGAGGCAACATTACAAAAAATTGCCACTGTCCAAATACTTATGGACCTAACTGTATATTAATGGTATATGAGTCTGGACAGACATGCTCTTGATTATATGTATTTACCTTCCATTTTGATATAGATCTTCTTAAAGAACATGGGTAGGTCTAAAGGTAATGGGCAAGCAAATAATGATAGATCCTGACCTCATGCAGGAATGGCTAGGACCGATTAAAATGACTTTGATCATGATTTCCTTATTTCCTGCTAACTCCTGAGGCAGGGTTTTACCCTCCCAGCTGTGACACCATAATTTAATTATACTCTCATTCCACCAGTTACCAACAGGGCCTACTTTATATTTAGGGACAGCAGGCCTCTACTTACAAGCACAAATAAATTAGAGTACTATATAATATATAACTTGGCTTTTTAAAAAAAGGAATTGCATCACAATGTCTGTGTTTTGGTTGACAAACAGTGAAGAAAATATTAAAATAACAGCAGTTCAAAGATGTAACTGTTTGTAATTCTCAACTACCCATCATTATTTCCTGTTGAATTTTGTATTTACAAAAACAATACAATAAACTAGCTTTTGTGGTGAAATAAGCATACAATAAATCTGGGTCAGTGTCTCTGAGGTAGATACAGGCTGTGAAAGCTAAAAGCTAAATATGGTGGTGTTTAATGAGAAGGGGAATCCCAGGATGAATTGCTCAAGAATTTTTTTTTTTTTTTCACATTCTTTGTCCTGAGTTCTTATTCTTTCCTATTTTTGCAGTTTTAAAATCATCCCATGGAAGTGCAAACTTCAGTGTGCTTGGGAACCGCTCTGTGAAAAATGAGACCAGTCCATCAGGAGAGAGACAAGTGAGCAACAACGCAAAACTACATTTTGAACTTAAAAGTATTTAGATGAACTTATGTTTGACTTATATATGCAGACTCCTAACATCTTCCAGACAACACCAAGGCGACAGAGTGCAGAAAGTCGGGAGGACACAACACCACGGAAGCCTCTGGGCAGTCCAAGCAGAGCAGCCTCCACTCCCACTCGCACTGGACACTCCGAGAACAGGTATGATGTTGCAACTGCTATGCAGGTTATGTCTTGGGAACAATTTGATCATATTTAATTGTAAGCTGGAGTAATGATGCCCAGCATGAACTCCATTTGAAGGTAATCATTTTTATTTATGAAATATATGTAATGGAAGGTAATAATTTTATCCAAAATGCTAGGTGATTTAGTATCCAGGAATTCTTTATATAACCAGAATGTAGTGTTTGATGACCAACCACTTATAATGAAATAAAGGTCAGCTTCCTAAAATCTCAAAACTTATACGTATGACAATAATGTGTGTTTTTTTTGACGAGGTGAGACGTGAGTTATTATTAATTTGTCTCTCCACTGATAAGTACTTGGTCAGCAAATGTCAAACAGCAGAAATTCAAACCTCAACCGTATTATTTCGTAATTTAGGAATGGTCAGTTCAGGTTTGTGACAAATTGTTCTCACAAATTGTTTTTCAGAAGCGAGAAGAGAAAGAGGCTCCTTAATTCTGAAAGTGACCTAACTGAAGACTATCCCAAGGAAAATGACTCCTCAAGGTAAAAGCAACACACTTCACTGCCTGGACTGAATTGTAGTAGTGCTTGGGTATACATAGAATGGATTTATGCAGCCTTTTTTTCAGAATCCTTGGCTAGGCTTTTTATGTTTTTGCTAATCTGATGGTAAGACAAATACCAGTTAAATTATAATATATTATACTAATATATTGTTTTACACTGTTATTAGTTATTTAATAACTAATACAGTAGTGTAACTGGCAGCATTTACTGTATATGCGTAATGGCTGTCACTGGCTAAAATGGAAAACTTTCGATTGTTGATAAACGTGCCGACAAAAAATGTATTGTGTCTTAAGTTCATTTTAAGTCATGCGTTTCCACAGTCAGATAGCATTTTTTTTTTTTTTTTGTAGCAACAACAAGGCCACTTCTGACCCATCCAGGAAATTTCTAATGAGCTGCAAAGAGAAGCTGAAGCAGACAGAGGAGAACAGGAGCTCAGGTAAACGTCTATGCCCACAGCTCAGCAGCCACACCATCTACTGAATATATGGCTGGTTATGTCTTTTAATTAGTTGTGTATTCATATGACTTAACACCCTTTACCTTCATCTTGTTTTATTGTTTTAAATTGTGTGTAGTTTTGTGTTGCTATGTTGACTCAGATTTACTAGAATCAGGAGAAATCCATCTTGCTTGTTAAATTTACCTGCCTAATCTCGGGAGATTTACAGCAATGTTGTAGCTACCATATGCACATTTTGAGGCTTTTAACCGACTTGTGTGTCACCCCACTTTTTTCCACTTCCATCAGCTCCACTTGGTTCAACTCCCCTTCAGCCATCGTCATTCTATGGCAGTCGATCTGTGACTAAAGACTACACCCAGAGCCATTCCTTTCTGGACAGGTAAACTTCTTTAGTGTTGAGCTAAAATGCACAAGCTATCACCATTAAAATGCAAAATAAGGGGGTCAGCAAATCGCTGTTAAGACAGTCATTGATACCTCTTCTGCTCTAAAATCCCCACAGGCCATCCAGTACAGCACAGACCACCACAGCCAAGAGAAGCCTCATGCTGCCCAATCACTCAACTCCCTTCAAGAAGGTACGTCCCTCTCTGGACTATGGCGGATGGAACAAGCAGAGGCCCTCCACTCTGGCACAGCCTCAGCCACCACTGCAAGGGTAAGAATAAACCAGATGGACTCCATTAAATTTGAAGAGAGTATTGCGGTTTTGATTTATTGGATTTACCTTGACTCAGTTGGATAATGAAAATCATACAGTGTGTTTTGGGGAGGGGTATTTTGTGGACTCTTGGACTGTGCATGTACTCTGATAGGATTCCATTTAATCTGCAATTATTTATTTTTTTTTTTTTACTTGTATATTCAAGATTTTCCAACCTGGGCAACACTTGCTACATGAATGCCATCCTGCAGTCACTCTTCAGCCTTCCCTCCTTCTCCAATGACATGCTGAGGCAGAGCATCCCGTGGAAGAAGGTGCCCATCAATGCATTGCTCAGGTACTACATTAAGCTCATTCAATATCTGTATATAGCTCCAGATTGTGTATGTAGGAAAAAATAAATAAATAAATTTAAAAAAATAAAAATTATTTGTTCATATGCGTTGGTAGTTGACCCTTTTTTTTTTTTTTTTCTTTTGCATAAAAAAAGTGCTCTTAGCAACTAAGTTGGAAAGAGACAAATTTTAAGAGCTTTCACTTTATTCTGCATGGTGTCTCCACTCCCTGCAGGCGTTTTGCTCACCTTATGGTCAAGAAAGACGTAGGCTGTCCAGAGACAAAAAAGGACCTCTTGAGGAAAGTGAAGAGTGCAATCTCCTCCACAGCTGAGCGCTTCTCTGGAAACATGCAGAATGTAAGATCTCCCTGCAGAAACAGTTCTGAACAATTGTGGTGTACTAGTACTTTAAAAATTATCTTAATAGATTAAAAAAAAATAAAATAAAATAATGTGTAATTGTTACAGATATATATCATGCCATATTTTTTACCAGAAAAAATATATTTATTTGTGATGCCCTTCCCTGCTTTTGTGTATAATGTTAAAAAGTTATGTCAAATGAGAAAACACATTTCTAAAAATCAATCTAAAGTAAATAACCCATAAATACATAACCCTATTCTTATATTGATAAATTGTGCTTAATTAAGGCCCTGTGTGTCACAATGTTTATCAGGATGCTCATGAGTTCCTGAGCCAGTGTTTGGACCAGTTGAAGGACGATGTGGAGAAAATGAACAAGAACTGGACAAATGAAGCTGCAGCCTCCTCATCGTCCTCTGTGGTGTGTGAGAATGGCCAGGAGGCAACGTCATCGACACTCAGGGCAGAGCCTGGTGAAGAGGTGGACACCTCTCGCATCTACACCTGCCCTGTGGCAGTTAACATGGAATTTGAGGTGCAGCACACCATCATCTGCAAAGGGTGAGGACTGTCTCCTGCAGGCTTTGTAATGTATTTGCCAAAACTGTTAGTGGCTCTACACTTATAGTTGGTTTGGATAAAAGCATCTGCCAAATAATTTAATGTAATGTATGTTATGCCTTTTATGGTGTTTTTCAGCTGTGGCGAGGTGGTGACCAAGCGAGAGCAGTTCAATGACTTGTCCATTGACCTACCACGCAGAAAGAGAACCCTCCCACTTCGCTCTATCCAGGATTCTCTTGATCTCTTTTTTAGGGTGAGTCGTTGTATTTACAGGTTAAAGTTCTGGTGAATTTCTTTAAAAGATTTCAAACCTGTTATATTCCTTTTGCAAATAACCACTCCTGCATGAAACAAACAGGCATCAACTTGATATACTGTGTTTGAACATGTAGTGACACAAGTTACTTTCTCCTTTTGAAGATGGAGGAAATTGAGTACTCATGTGAAAAGTGCAATGGGAAAGCGGCGACTGTTACGCATAAATTCAGCAAATTGCCCAGGTATCCACCCACAGACTATTAGTTGAGACTGAAATGTGCATGCACAATGTCAAGTTGTCACACTCCTAGACAAACACTGCGAGGTAAACACATTTTAGAGTTAAGCAGAAAAATAATTTTAGTAGCTGCTGAGCCACAATTAAAATCACAACTGGCATTTCCTGTGATCATTGTTGATAACCAGTAGAGTAACAAGAAACGCTTAAAACTAAGAAGCAAATAACTTTTTGTTTTTTGTCTTGATCTTTTCTCCCCACAGAGTGCTCATCCTTCACCTCAAACGGTACAGCTTTAATGCTCAGCTGTCTCTGAACAGCAAGCTGGGCCAGCAGGTGGTGATTCCTCGATACCTGACCCTGCTGTCGCACTGCACTGAATCAACACGACCCCCTATTAGTCTCGGATGGAATTCCCAAGCCTCCATGTAAGACATTCTAAACACTTTAAAATAAAATATAATAATAAGAACTTTCACCATTTCACACTCTGGGTAATTGCATCCGAGCTGTTTAGTGATTGAGTAGGGTTTAAGTAAAAGCTTTGCAATTGACCTGAATGCATTCGATTTAGCTCTATTGGCTGAGAGATGATGGTTAATTAACTTGCAGAAAATAATCAGACTTCTGAAGGTTTTCTTTGTTTTTCACAAAGGTCCAGAACACTCAAAACGTCACAGTCGGTCAACTCTTCCACAGCACCTCTCCGGTAAGTCCGGGTGATTCTGCAAGACTTTCAAATAATTATGTCAAACAGAAGATAAGAAATAAGTGTTGTGTTTTACAATGGCCACAACATACATTTCTTGAGTAAACCTCTGAACTCCCAGGTGTGCAATAACGTGTTCTGTACTCAACCTCTTACTAATTGTGTGTTTAATCTGTCACATACTGAATGACTAGTAGAAGGACTTAAAGTGTGCCAGACTTGCTTTCTACTTTTGGCTTGTAAATTTAATCACCAAACTTATGGCTGTGTGTGTAGAAGGATTGGAGGGAAAGTGGCAAACTCCAGCTGCACCTCTATCCTCGTGGACTCTGACTGTGAAGAGGAGCCTAACCGAAGGGTGTGCGCAAGCCGCAAGCGACGCCTCAGCAGCTGTCTGCCTGACGACGATGACCGACTGGAGGAAGTGAGCATTTGCTGACCTGGAAATTTATGATTCAGCCTCCTTTTTTCTTTGTTGCTGTTTTGACACTGTTTGATGTGTTTTAAGCGGGGAGCACCAATAGATTCAGCAGACTTCAGTGGCATAAATGATGATGAAATGCTGGCAGCAGTGCTGGAGATGAGTCGTCAAGAGGCTGGCCTCTCCGCTCCACCTCCCCTGGAGGATGAGCCCACCAGCAGTCCAGACACAGGGTTTGGAGACACAGATGCCAATGACCTGGCCTATCACACAGATCTGCTGGAAACAGACAGCAAACAACCTACAGGTAGTCCAACATCTTGATGTTAAGATGATAACTGGTGGAGTTTCTTCAGGTGGCAGGCAATTTTTACTTTTTTCTTTTAAAAATTTAAAGACGGCATAAGAGAGGGAATTTATGAACATACGTAGCATAGAAAAATGTATTGATATGTTCTGCATCCGTCAGTTGTCCTGCTAGTACACACAGTTTGAAATCAACGCTTCCTACAAACAAAAAATGGGTTGGCTGAAAACTTAATATATTTTAAGCAAGGTAACATTATTAAACTCAAATATATTGGTGTTTAAGTAGAGATAACTTCACTAATATTTTAGTATTAATTTAACTGACTTGTGTATGTGTTGATCTTGTGTAGACGTGCTTGATTCCTTGGACTTGACCATGGATGAGAACAAGGAGAACCAGACTCCAGAGGGTGTGCAGCAGCAGGGCGAGCTGGACTGGGTTCAGCAGTACAGTCTGGATCAGGAGAGGGAGGAACAAGAGCTGCAGCAGGCTCTGGCCCAGAGCCTTCAAGAGCATGTGAGCTCAAAGGCTATGTGACATCTGCAATGTTTTCCTTAAACAATGGACCAATGGCGCTGCACCTTCAAACTATATTGCAGCAATATAATTACATGCAACCATTACCTGCGTCAAATTTGCAGACTTAATGTAGTATTTGCCAAATAAAGAAAAGATTTTTCCTTTTCTGCAGTCCTAATGAATAATGTTGACCATCCAGTCTGAGCTGGTGTTACAGTATAGTAGTATCTTCATTATCTTCAAAAACTAATAGATCTCACTGAAGCATGTACTTGGTGAGCAAGCGGACATCAAATACCAACAGACATAACCTAATTGAAAATGAATTTTTGAAATTTCTTACAGCAAGTCTCTGATGTAACCTAGTACCTTGTCCCTACCTCCCCCCATACAGGAGGCCCAAGAGATGAGAGAGGATGACGATCTGAAGAGGGCCACTGAGCTCAGCTTGCAAGGTATGGACCAAATTTGTTTGCATGTTGAGCAGCTGGCTGTTGAAACTCATGAGATCCGGACACTCACTCAAAAACAAACACTTGATTGGCTGTTATTGAGCATCTTTGGCTGAACAAGTTCCATGGATTTTGTAGTGGTGGAAGCAGTCAGTGGGAAAGAAAACTCTGATAGACTGTTTAGAGAATCAGTTATCTCACAAATTGAGAGCAGTCTCCATATTGACCATTCCTTTTTCCACAAACGAAAAACTTCAGAGTGACATCAGTGCAAAGCTAAACTTACTTACAAACCTATTTAATGGACACCTTCTCAGTTACACTTTCAGTGCTGTCAAACTTTTAGACCTGTATCAATATCCCTTCCTCACCCAACAGAGTTTAACAACTCCCTGCCTGAGCTGCTGTGCTCAGATGATGATTCTGGCAATGAGGACGTGCTGGACATGGAGTACACTGAGGCAGAGGCTGAAAACCTGAAGAGGAATGCTGAGGTACCTAACATCTAGCTGACACACAGTGTCTGCCTTGGGATTTAAACAAGTAGAAGAGTCTATGTTACGCTATTCTGTTTTTATGTCATCTCCACAATAATTTGAAAAGTAATTTTGTGCTCTGCAAAGATACTGAAGTAAAAACCTTCCTTTTATAAAAGAAAATAAGTAGTCTGCCTCAACATTTCTGAAAAAGTTTACTAGCTGTACTAATATTTTAGCGGCTAAGCCTAAACCAAAGCCACGGAGAGGTTGCATGGACAGGCTAATTAATTGACAGCGTATGGTGTGGCAGTAAAAAATTGTTTGTGCTCCTCCCTCTAGCAACACCTTTACCTGAATGAAACGTTCCTACCTTCATATCAAATCACCCAAAACACAATGGTGACACCTACTGGACCAATTTGGTGTCCTGCTGGAAATGGCTCCTACAGATACACAGTGTGCACTGGATACACTGAACTGCTTTCATTCGTAGTAACCAGTTTATAAACCCTCTAATCCACAGAGCGGAGACTTGGCCAACTCTTTTAGACTCATCAGTGTTGTCAGTCACATTGGGAGCAGCTCCTCCTCTGGTGAGCACTTTTGTGTGATTGTGCCTCTGTCCTAATGTAGTTGAATCCTCTGTCAACATTTATTCAAACAACTGCACAGGAGTTGTTTTACAGTGACTTGTTTGCAAAAATTCAGAATCATTAGAGGTGTCAGATTTGAATGTCTACCATAAGCTTCTCCAATCGTGTGACATGGCAGGCTGAGAGGATACAGCTTTTTTGGACAAAAGACTAGACTGATTTGCAAAATATGCTCCAAAGTGGAAGAATTAGTAAGTGGGTGTGCTCAAAACCCTAACCAGCACAGTGCAAGGTTTTGTGTGTTAGACAGACACTATGGAGGTAAGCAATGGAGACTGCTAAACATCTTTGGTGTGATTGGGCATGCCAAAATAAAAATGACCGTACTGAATTGATTTTAATGTTGGGTCTCAGTGAGGGTTCCATATAGTGTAATACAGTGACTAAACATGTCATGTTGTAAATTCCCTGACCTGATATTAACATCTTAGTACAACCTTTTCCTCCAATAAGGAGCATTACCACATTTTCAACCACAAAAAAAGGTGGTTTAATACCAAATACCTGTTGCCTGCACAACATTCGCACACCAGTGAAATCATTTGGTATAGTCCTTGGTAGGAATGACACCATGTCCATGGCGCATCACTACCTGTCCTCAGTTGAGTCTCCAACCATGAACTTGGTTTGTTTTCCACTGTAGGTCACTACATCAGTGATGTGTATGACATGAAGAAGCAGTCATGGCTGACTTACAATGACCTGGACGTGTCACGCACACAGGAAGCAGCTGTCCAGCGAGATCGTGACCGCAGTGGATACATCTTCTTCTACATGCACAAGTGAGTTAGCAGAATAACCAGATTGGTGTCACAAACCTCTGGTATCTTCTGTCAGCATAGCATATGTAGCGTTATGAAAGTGACCAGAGTCTTTGTGTTTTTCCCCTCGTTGTGTGTCCGATGAATTATGTATGCTTAAAATCTTTAAGCTAAATTGAACCATTTTTGACCACTTCAAAGTGAATACTTGTTGAACTATGTTTTGTAGGACTGTATGTTTGTGTGCATTCATGGTAGAGGGCACTACACGAATTGGGTGGCTTATCTTGTTTGTCCTCAGGGATGTGTTTGAACAGCTGTCGGAGATGGAGAGAGCTGGAGCCAGCAGCACTTCAGAGGCAGGAAGAAACGTCCTGCAGCCCCTTTGAGTGCTACGTCTTTGGACGCCCATCCACACACACTCATCCACCGCTGAACTCTCTGCTAGATGGACCTCTCCTCTGAACAACCTTGAGTACTACTGATTGCCGTCCTTTTTTGGTCGTCTTCAGGCACTTCTTCTCCTCTACAAATCATTAAATGCCAGGCTTAATTAGCACCTGTAAATGACAACACAAGTGCTAATCTGTCAAGACTTTAAGATACCAGAAATGCAGTTAAAAATGTTCGGTGGATCAAATTTTGCCTCCATGTTTTTGGGGCGGGAGTTTTTCTTTGCTATGTTTTTATCATACAACAGTTTTGTAAAGGTTTTTTCTTTTGTTTGTTTCTTGATACTCTTCTTTCAACTTTAATGCCATTCATTCAGACTTTGACTTAAAAGCAACTATCAAACACCAGATGCTACTGGTGCTTCATGGATTGTATGTTTTGCAGACCCTTTATTTCCCATATAAACTAAATAAAGATATATTCTATGTTGGAGTATAAGCTATTATAGAGTTAAAGGGTTGTTGTATTTAGCGGGTACATTTGGTGCAATATTGATGTTCTGGCACAGATTAGCCAATTCTTATCAGCTTTCTGTCAGTGTGTGGATGTTTTCCCAGTTTCTTTTTGTGCTTGACTTATAAGCTAATTTGTGTGTGTGTGGCTGTCTCCATATTTTACACATCTAAAAGGAAATCACTCAGCTCATTAGTAACATGGCCTGTGAGCCTACTGAGCTTTTCTCAGTAAAGCCCACTTTATTATTTTTGGGGTTTTGACCTTGTGCCTCCCAAGAAAACTTTTATAAATATGTATACAAGCTTTACTTTGAAAGTTGAAAAACCTTGTTTTTCAGTATGTTTGTCAAACCTCAACAATGTGTAAGTCAGATTTTTCTCTATAAAAAAAAACAACAGATTTTTCTATTTATTGCAGCCTAGGGTTGATGTATCATAATTAACCCATCAATATACACCATGGCAAATAGAAGTCATTAATACTAGACCACCGGGGAGGCTAGCTATAGTGTAATGTCTTTTATTTCACCAAGGCCAGTATACAGTACATAAGACCTTAGACCTCTGCTAACACTGTTGAACTAGTTCCTATCAGATGTGCTTGAATATAGAATGGAGCAAATGGGAGTATTGTGTTATTCCTGTATTGGTTTTAATACTAAACACTGGTTGTACAGCTCCTTTTTTTTTTTTTTTTTTTTTTTTGTTACCACTGTAAAACAAAGTAACATTTAAGTATACCATGGGTAATGTGCAACATTGAGACATGGTGTCTGCTGGACATATTCAGACCACACTAAATTATTTTCTCAACCTCCCACAAAAGCAGGAGAAAAATTACATAATATAACATAAAACATGAATAATATGAAAAAATCTGTATGGACTGAATATGATATTCTTGATACTAAACCCTTTATAGTTAGGTTTTTGGGAAGTGTCCAGCATTATTAATGGACTTCCTGGAACTAAGTTTTTCTGTTGCACCATGAACATATACTCTGTTATGAGAGCAGACAGAAGTTATTCAGAGATTGGGTTTTTTATGTTCACCTTGAATTTACATTTCTGAAGTGTGGCACCTTCCTGAACATCCTGTCCCAAATGTGTAAAGAGGGTAAAATGTATTTGTCAAGTAAGAATGAACAGCCTTTTCTACCCTTCATACACAACTGACTCTTCCTAAAGCAGATTTTAATAAAATATTACAGTGAAAGTGCACAGACGTTTTAATTTGATGTTTAGAACTCTTTAACAACACTTGAATCCAGTGTTTCAGGATGTCCAAAGAATTGGTAGATGCAAGTCCTTCAGAAAACAGTAGCAGCAAATACTGTTTGTGAATAGGACAGCAATCTGTCCTTACAATTTGTTAATGAATCATGGCAGGACAGTAATTAAAACAGTCCATCTAGTTACAGGACAGTGTACAAGCCATATAAAGCACCATAGTACACCTAGTGCAGTGTTCAACTGTGGAGGTAGCAGGTGACAATCACTGTCACCTATCTTGATTGCATCTCTTCATCAGTGGCTCGAGATGACGACCTGTGAGCCTGTTGTACTCACTTAGAATGTAGCTTTCCCTCTGCAGCATCTGCAAGCAAGTTGAAATGGAAGTGTATTACTCCTCAGTTTTTGGTGATAAGATGCATATAACCAATAATTACAATAATTATCTGAACAGGGTCATTTAAAAATGTATTGCGATTTCTACGTTATGGCGATGAAACCTGATTAAAGTGCATTTCAGAAATAGAAAACATTTTTGTAAATTCACAGAAAACCAAAATGATCTGTATTGATACATATGAGTAGAAGTTAAAGTACGAGGAAAATATGTCACTTAGTAGTTTGGGTAAACCGACCCCCTTTAATTGTGTTCTGCACACAAGTATTCTCCCTACAAACCTCAGTCCATTCTTCCTCCGTCTCATGCCTGTAGCCCAACAGGTGACAGATACCATGTGCAGTGACCACCTACAACATGAGCAGAAGAGTGCAACAATGAATCAATACCAGCTAATGCCATTACCGTAGTCTCGGGTAAGGAGGGACAAGTTGCCACAGACATAGATAGGATGGGCGAAGTCACAGTTGTAGACCCGAATTACTCTTAAATTTACTGTTTTACCACAATCATCGACCTCATTGAGAGCTGACAAGTGTTTAGCATTAATAACATGAAAGAGATTGTCCAGCCCGCAGCTACTCACAGTCAGAACCCCATGTAGATCTAGGGATTCCTCCTGACACTGCTTCATCACAAACTCCACCCCCAAGAAAACGTCCCCAAGGTTCAGCTCATCCCTATGAGGGGGGCAAGGCAGCTTACCGGGTCTTAGGTCCTAAAAAAAAAAAACACAACGAGCTTTCACACCAGCGAACATTGCAACAGCATTTGGAAGTCAATGGATTCATAGGGTTACTGTCCTATTTTGGTACGCAGTCGTGTTTACCTCGTAGAATGGGAATGACAGGACATCCGTCGGCACATTTTTCTTTCTGTAGATCTTATTAATTTGTTGAATCTTGTGGTTATCAACACAAACGATGCCCAGATCGAACTTCTGAATGCCCAGTATGTGCCTCAGCGTCTCAACATCCTTGCGCAGTCGGGCGCGGCGAAGAGGCACCACCTTTTGGAGATTCCGCAGTACTACTCCCATTTCAAAACTCCGCGTAAGAAGACAAGACAGCTATTAAAAAAATCTTGAAACATATGTAGAGGCTGAAAGTAACCCACCTCCGATGACAGCCAGCTACAATAATTCTTTTGCGGAGGAGTTTACGAGACGGCTTGGTTAGCGTTACGTTAGCCGCGACCGATGTTCAACCATTCCGAGTAGGCAGAATTCAAGGTGACACGTCCCGGCGGTATCGACGTATAGTTCCCCTAAACCGACTGTGTGAGCTTTCTCTTGGTTTTGCGTATATGATGATGCCATTAAGAGAAATTAAACATTTTCTCTCTCATTGAAGATATGTGGTCGTTTGCCGGCTGAAAAACCTCTTCGAGCAAAGAAAGGGTCGCAACTTCGGCAATCGCGGAACGGATTTCAGCAATGAGCGGGGACTAAATAAAATGTGTGGACCGGAACCGGATGTTGGAAAATGTGTTTGAGTCAAAAATCAACATATCGAACTCAAGCTGTGAAAGGTGAGAATTTTTCATATCAGAGTTGCATAATTTTGAAGCATTTCTGAAGGATTTCTCGTTTTATCAATACAATTTCTTTAAGTGCATCGAAAAAGCTAAGCTAACGTTAACGTCAACAATGTTTGTGATGTTAGCCTATGCTAGCGGCCGAGCCGCGCATTTTTATTTGTTTCTGCTTTGTTGACTTTTAACTTGATAGGGTGTTACACCGAAGAACCCGAAGGACTGGAAAGTGTTACAGATTTCTTTTCCTTGAATGTCTGGATGAGAAACGTTTCCTTCAAGAAATCAACTAAGGACTAAAGGTCGGATAATATTTGCGCCATGAATCCATCCAATCCGTTTGGAAGTCCACAAGGTGGAGCTTTCCAAGCTCCAAGCAACACTATGAAGACTGGATTGTTCCAGTCATTTGGACAGCAAAGTTCCAACAACCAGCCCCAAACTATGGGATTTTTTCAACCATCAGCGTTTGGACAGCCATCTGTCTTAAACCAGTCCTCACCTCATGGAAATACCATGTTTGGGCAGGCCCCTGCCTTTGGCCAGTCAACTTCACAGCCTCCCTCGCTGCCCACAATAAGCCAGGCTCCAGCATTTGGACAGCCATCCTTAGGAATGAGTAGCTCAGGCTTTGGGAGAGGCACAGCACCTGCTTTTGGACAGTCTAGTGGATCAAACCAGAGTACAGTTTTTGGGCAGACACCTGCCTTCGGGCAGACTTCTGCATTTGGGCAGGCCCCGGGATTTGGCCAGCAGGCCCCAGGATTTGGCAAACAGCCACCAGGATTTGGCCAACAGCCCGCTGGGTTTGGAAACCCCCAGATGGCTTCTGGAGCCACCTCTGCCTTAGGGCAACCTCAGCCACTGGGATTTGGACAGTCTGCGTTTGGGCAGCCATCATCTACCAGTGTCACCACCAGTGTATTTGGCAAAGCTCAGAGTGTGACCCAGAGCAGAGCCTTTGGGTCATCTGAATTCAGTTTCAAGCCGGCCAATGAGGCACTTTTCAAACCCATCTTTAGTGTCAGCCCTGAGCCTGCTAACCCTCAAACTACTTCAATGTCCAGCTCACCTTTTGGCAGCAGTGGTAACCAGACAAGCTCCGGCACCACGAGTAACAGCAGCACCACCACTGGCTTCTCTATGTTGACAGGTGACAAGTCTGGACCACTGGGCTTTAGCTTCTCACAGCCAGCTGCAGCCCCCTCTATCTCTACTCAAAACAATCCACTAACAACTAGCAATAGCAGTGGTCCCACAAACACTCTGCAGTTCACCTTTTCCCAGCCAGCCCCTCCCTCCAGCTCCAACACTAAGGCATCCACCACCCAGCCCACCACCCCATCTTCTTTCAGCTTTTCAGTCAAAGCCCCCCAGCCCCAGACAACACCCCTTTTTGGAGGAACCAATTTTGGTCAGCCCTCAGCTTTTGGCGACACCAAAGATCAAACAGAGATTAGCACAGATGAGAAAAGGAACAACCTTGAGGCACTAGGGGATACAAATATATTTGCACGATTTAGCAAAGGCGCCAAGCGCAAGGAGGATCCAGCAGTCCCCAGCAGTGGCCCAGAGAAGCCTGCCACTGAGGAGGATGTTCCAGTAGAAGCAGATTCACCAAGACATCCCCCAAAGAGGCCCCTAATGAGGTCCCGGGGCCCACCAGGAGGCTTATTCAGTAGGGCTCTAAGTGGTCTTCGTAGAGAAGGCCCTAACCCAGTAAGGCGAGAGGCCACAAAGGAGACTCAGCAGCAGGCATTGAAGTGGGAGGAGACAGAGAGGCAAGATATCAACGATGAGGATGACAACCTGGCTGCTACACCACCCACTGTACAAGCACTCAGCAGGGATGTGTTGGAAAAAGCTGAGGAGTCAGGTGAGTTGTACAGATCATATACACTGTGTGAATTTCTGAAGCCTATTTGCAGCATGAGAAGCAACTGTTGCAATGTGAGGGGGAACGGAAAAAAAAAACTTAAACGACCGGGAGCCAGTTTACTAGGCATTGCCTCCCTGAATCGATTTTAAATTTGCCTTTGACTGACCAGTTTCTCTGTGATTTCTTTTCAGTGAGTTTGTGATGACATACTTTTAACTGCTGAAGTGGCAATAGACTGCTGCTAAAAAGTCTTCACATTTGTTTTTTGAATTTTATTTTTTGATGATTATTTGTTGGCAACATCAAATACACATGGATTAATTTTGTTACCCTCTTCATCTGCTATGAAAAATACAATAATGTTTGGTTTTGATGAGGATAGCAGTCTTCATCCTGTTGAATGTTCAAGTACATATCTTAAATACATTATATAAGAAGAATACATTATTATTAGAATATGCTCATCCTGTTGTCTGCCTGTTACCCATCATCCTTATCTAGATTCAGCAAAAGCCCCTGACCCGAAGCGTGAAACCCTAACCCCTGTGAAACGTGGTGCACGCAGGGAGAGCTGGGAGAGCCTCGGCGGCATGTCTCCTACCGACTGCAACGCCATCCAGTGCAGGAATCTGCCTCCAGCCCTCAACAAAAAGGACACAATCGAGAAGCACTTTGCTCGTTTCGGCAAAGTCTCTAAGGTCTCGTGTCATCCTCCCAAGAACCTGGCCATAGTACACTTTGATGACCATGTGAGTTAAATTCATCCTACTTATCCTCATTAAGGAAAGTTCACCATAATCTGGCTGTCCCAAGTTACCCAGCCTCCTTGAAACTGTCAGTTAATGATACCCATTCTCCCAATCTAGTCATCAGCTAGCTTTGTTTTATTTAATGTTTTATTTATTGAAACTAATTTTTATTTGTTACTCACAGTGTCAGCTATGTACAGTATTATAGCCAGAATGTAGCACTGGTGTTACTACTAGTTTATTGGTGAGATGTTGGTCTTTAAATATATTTTGAACTTGAACAAGCTTGAAAAAAAAAACTACTCCTTGCAGGTTTGTTTTGTGGCATCACATATTGTGTCATTGGAGCTCAGGTTAAACTTGAGGCTTTGTGACACTGAAACACTAGAGATAACCCCAAACATTAGCTAGCTAACCCACTAATCAGGCTTTGTGAGACTGGCCAAAGAAGATGATTTTTTCATTTCATTACATTTGTCTTTCAGGCATCAGCGGCAAAGGCCAAGAAGAAAGGCAAAGTCCTGCATCGACATGAACTCCTCCTCTTGTGGCAGAGAAAGAAGCAGAGTAAATACAACCTATTTCTATTAAAGTTCAATTAATAATGG
>NC_053415.1:4410000-4522500 GCF_016859285.1 Xiphias gladius | reverse complement strand
GTGTGCGTGTGTGTGCGTGTGTGTGCGTGTGTGTGCGTGTGTGTGCGTGTGTGTGCGTGTGTGTGCGTGTGTGTGCGTGTGTGTGCGTGTGTGTGCGTGTGTGTGCGTGTGTGTGCGTGTGTGTGCGTGTGTGTGCGTGTGTGTGCGTGTGTGTGCGTATGGCAGATTTTTGCAGTGTAGGTCACTTGCAATATTCCCCTTCAATTTAGGAACATAAAATAAAGAAGCACCAAAGGAAATTTATTTTTTATAATTATCTGGCTTCATTTGTTGGTTATTTGGGCACATCTGCACACTAATAAATTTGTGGAATAAGATCACATTGTAGGTATGTCTGTTTTCCAGGCATATGGAATATGTAATGTAGATTAAAGAATTAAGACTATTGGCGCTTCTGCAAATGGGAGCTTGTTGGTACTTGGGACACCATAGACAAAAAAATGAAACTGTCACCTCATGTCCCCAACTAGGTGGATCACACAGCAGCCATCAAGGAGTACAGTCGCTCATCAGCTGACCAGGAGGAGCCCCTGCCACATGAGTTGCGCCCTCTGCCTGTGCTCAGCATGACCATGGACTATCTAGTGACTCAGATCGTGGACCAGGGCCGTGACAACTACCGGGACTGGTATGACTTTGTTTGGAATAGGACCCGTGGCATCCGTAAGGTAAGGCCCTGCTACAGCTCAGCTGCCCTCTTATAATGTAAATAATGAGGTGTAATGTGAATGATTGCACAGGTTACATAGCAGCATGATTTGCAAATGAGTAAGCTGTGATGTAATGTATATTTGACCTGTGGCAAAAAGCACAACAACATGCAACAAATATTGGCGGTAATAGATATAATTCTTGTGTGAATTCAAAAAAAAATAACATGATTTGCTCCGGTTTGATTAAAGCTTCCCTTTTGAATGTGCAAGGGTATGTCTGCAGCATTGAATTATTACCAGGCAAACACAAAAACAAACTAAGTTTCAGTGAATTGTGTGATATTGCCTTATATCAGTTAAAGTACTGTCATTCCACTGACAAATCTGCATGTGGCTGGATAGAAAAAACAAACAGAGCCCTGGTACTCTTTACACCCAGCTGTTCAAAACTCATCTGTAACAATCTGATAGAGCCAAATAATATTTGACAATCTGTTACATTTTATCCTCAAGTTCACAATATTATGAAAAAACGAAACAAGAGTGAGCGTAATCTGCGGTAATAATATTTTGTCTCTGAGCTAGCTCAAGCAAATTTAGTCCGCTGCTGCACTTTTTGCTGTTTTGCAAGTGTTCAGTTACCTTTGCCAGCTCTTTATTTATTTAAGAAATCACTATCTTTAAAAGGCTCTTCTGTAATGAAGGTGTTTTTTCATGGGATTGTATGGTGCATTGTTTGCAGGTATGAGTTTTAAGCATTAGATTTACATTACGGCTTCAGACAAGGCTCATAAAGCATCTGTTATTCAGACATTAACAGATAACTCAAGCTGCAAACTTATGCTTGTAGCAATTGGTGCTCATGTAATTCTGATGTTTGAATACCACTGTGTTCAGTTTTACTATCTATTACTAACTCCTTCTTAAACACAACTATCTAAACTCTGCCCCTCGGTGTGTAACAGCAAACCTGTTGTTTGAGCACACTTCCTGGGTCCAGTTGGGATTTTGCAGAGGGTTAGACTTAACAAGTCAGGGAACGTGTATTGCGGACTGATCCATTCCTCTATCATTTCCGCAGGACATCACCCAGCAGCACCTGTGCTGCCCACACACAGTATCGCTGATTGAAAAGTGCACACGCTTCCATGTGCACTGCGCCCACCACCTCTGTGAGGAGCATATGTCATCTTTCGACGCCAAGATCAACAACGAGAACATGACAAAGTGCCTGCAGAGTCTCAAAGAAATGTACCAGGACTTGGCGACGCGTCAAATCTACTGCCCCCGGGAGGCAGAGTTCCGCCAGTACAGCGTGCTGCTGAAGCTCAACGACGGTGACATCCTGCGGTCAGTCATGGGAACACACGCACAAATGATTAAATAACTAATGATAATAAAAATAATAATTAAATGTTCATAATATGTTTGAAGTGTCATTGAAATACATGTAATGCACCTTTTTTTTTTTTTTTTTTTTACACCCACGAAACTAGCTTTAAACATGATTCTTTTACAGGTCCCGTGACTTATTCAGGGCATTAATGTTGCATTTTCTGCCTTCATCCATAAACTAAAGATAAACTTCCTTACACCTCATGTCCACACAGTGAGGTGCAGCAGTTCCGGGACAATGTGCGTAACTCGCCTGAGGTGAAGTTTGCAGTTCAAGCATTTGCCGCAGTCAACAGCAACAACTTTGTGCGCTTCTTCAAGCTGGTGAAAGGAGCCTCCTACCTCGCCAGCTGCCTTCTACACAGATACTTCAATCAGGTCAGAAACTGTGTTCTTTCACTAATGAATCAGACAGAGAAAAGCATGAACTTGTGAAAAGCGTTTCCCTAATATGAATGTGCTCCTGAACACTGCGTTATATTAGAACATATTCTGTCATCATCTACACTGATGAGCTGATTCCAAGCAAAAGTCGTGGTCCCTCATTAGTTTTCAATATTAAATCTATACCAATCACAGAGGATGAGATGGAAATTAAAGAGAATAAATGAGTTAGTAGGGCTGCAACCAAAAGTTATTTAACCAACCAACAGTCCAGAACCATAAGATTTGTAAGTTTACAATCATGAATAAATAATATATACCAGCAAATATTCAGATTAGAGGAGTTAAACAAGTAATCGATTAACAATATCGTTGTAGATTAATTTTCTGTCGCCTGACAAATCAGGTAATCAACCAATCATTGCAGCACTATGAGTTAGAGAGGGATTTTCAGGATTTATACAACTGAAACATGGTTGTTGTGACAAGGCTCTGCTCTGTTATATACCATGCGTGTTTTATGGCTAGAGATACCACATACAGCCATTGGAACTGCCAGCGCTATAGTAGTAAGTGTTTGGAAATGTCTCATTTTGGAGCAAGTCCAGGCAGAATGTTGTGTTGTTCAATATTTCCATCCGGTTTGTTATTTTCATGCATGTGCAGGTTAGAGCTAAGGCCTTGAAGACCCTGAACATCGCCCACACTGTGGGTCCGCGGTCGACTGCGTTTCCAGTCGAGGACATAGCCCGGATGTTTATGTTTCACAGCACCACAAAAGCAACTGACTTCATCCAGCAGTATGGCCTTAATGTCATTGATGGGTAAGTGTTTACTAGTGCTCTGAGTTTTTTTTAGAAATATTTGAATTGAACCATACCTGATATTAGCTCCGTTATACTAAGTAACACACTTCTGGGCCTCAGAGCTAGGGAGTTATGATAAAAGGCCACATGATGGTGCTATTGGCCTCTCTGCATGTTTCACTGAAATGCAATAAGTAGATTAAGGCATCTTATTAACAGACAAAAAGGCAAACAGGACCAAACACATAACCTCCTTAGCAGAGTTAATTATCATAAGTCAATGGTGTGGATCAAGTTAAACTCTGTCCACCTGAGAGAGGAATATTAGGCTCACAGTCCTTTGTGCAAATGTCCAATAAAAATTACACACTATTTTGTTCACAGTATGGTTGAGCTGAGTCGGACAGCATACCAGGAGCCAGAGCTGCCGCTGTCCCAGAAGAAGTCCGAGGTCATCCTCGCAAAGAAAACAGTGTTGATTGGAGAGGTGGTGAACGGAGGCCCCCTCCCTAACCCTCCCCAGCACACCCCTATCTGCAGCTTTGACTCCCAGAACAAGTACCATGGAGAGGGCCCTCTGCCTGAGCCCACTTCAAGCCAATTTAAAGGTACTTGGTCCAATTCAACATCCTAACCCTGGCAAATGCATGTTTTCTGCTAAAGCGAGCACTGGATGCAGTGACTCAACTAAACCAACACGAACACAATTGTTTGTATGAAGAGTTGGAAAAGTCAAGAGTTGAAGTAAAATACAGTTTTTCACCTTTTATCTGACCCATTTTATGCTGCATTGTAGCCCCACTGATACGTTTTTATGAGGAATAAAACACTGTACCAGGACCTGCATCATTTCAGTAGCCATGGTCTTAAAGTTCATCATGAGAAACAAGAACATTATCTTATTGCATCAATGTCGAGATTCCGATTCATTCACTGATTTTCTTCCTTGTCTCAGCTGTTGCTGCCAAAGAGGAGGTTAAGGGACCACCCGGCGTTGAGTTGCAGCCGCAGGTTGCATCACTTCTAGACACTCCCTCTGTGTTTGGGCTGCCTCCAGCTGTTACAGATGAGCCGAGTGAATCGCGTTACAGCTCCGCCCACCCAGCCGGCGCCCAGCAGCTCTTGCAGCCGATTTCTCAACCTCAGCCTGTCAAATCGCCATCACCTCCAGCCACACCTCAGCCGGTATACAACGATGAGGTGGGGATGATCTCTCTGCTTGTTCTTTCAGACCACCGTTGTCCTTTTTAGGGCTAAATCATCCTCAATAAATAGCCTGCGCTGTAGTTATTGTAATTTTTCCCTCTGATCCTTGTGTATCTTAAATGGTGGTGTCTTGTAAATCTGGTGATACAGGAACAGTGGTGACAAGTACATTTATATAAGTATTATACTTCACTGCAATTTTGGGGTACTTGTAAATATTACGCTTTTTATGTTGCATGCTTTGATAGCTGTAGTTACTTTGCAGATTAAGACATTACTTACAAAACATCCAAGCAGCTTCTAAAATAAGACACACTGTTATAGATGAAACTACCCAGGATAAAAAGTTAATTGGCCCACCTCAACTAGCATTGACGTGCTGCTAACACATGAATGCATCTGTGATAATAATCCTACAGTTTAATATAATGATATAAATAATACTCTTGAAGTACATTTTGCTGATAGTGCTTGTACTACATACTTTTACTGAAATAACCGATCTGAATGCTACTTCCACTACTGTGTAGGATTTGTCTTTATTCTAATCCCAGGTTGTAAGAACTTTTCATGCCAGGGGCCATATGGAGAAACAGGTCTATAGTCCAGAGCTGTACTTTTGGCTATACACATGAATCTAGAGCAAAATGATTTTAGCACTATTAAATTTCACTCATCAGTAAATATCACTCCTAACGGGAACATTAATACTAAGCCTTGGACTTCAGAATTGCGGTCGGGTCAGGTGTAAGTCTAAGTACATGGAAATACATTACATTATGACTATCAGTTATCTGGGACCTCAGTCCCCTCTTGTTCAGTGTCATGAGAGAAAATGTATGTAGAGCCAAATGAGGGAGCATCCTTTTGGCATGGTACCTCATCTGGGAAAACCCCTGTAGAACTCTGACTCATATCAGTGATATGAGCACAGTCGCATATTTCCCCATTTTGGCAGAAAGTTTGTCATTAAAACTGGAGGAAGTGTGCAGCGCTGTTGTCTCTGATTAGACTCCAGCCCATCTTGTAAATGCAGGCTTTTGGTCTGCCAGCCACTCGGGGTTGCTCACTCCAACAAGGCTGTGACATTTTCTGTCAAAAAATGGCTGCTCCAGTTGAGAGTATTGGTACTTGAAACTTGAAAATGTATTGCTCTTGAAAACTTCAAACATGGCATTTTAGCCACCAAATGCTAAGTACAACCAATATTTCAGGGTCAACCCTAAAAATTGAGAAATAACGAAGTCAAAATGTAAGACAAAAATCTATTTAAAAAAATAAATAAAACAGTCTGTCTCTAACTACAGCTCATGAAAGCAACAGTGAACTATAATGACTGGCTGTGTTATACCTGCAGGACATAATGGCTGAACTAGACTGTGTGATTGAAGAGGTGGTTGCAGCAGCAGTGAGGGAGGTAGCCGATGTTGGTGCGAGCTACGTCACGACAGCTCTTGCGTAAGTTGAGATGATTTATAATCCATCCATCTTCTTTACCAGCTTTTCTTGTGCATGATAAGTTCAAATAGCATACATTTTAATGCATGTCATACTAACCCACTTCTTCAAAGTTACCATGGTTTTTTTCTTTTTTTTTTTTAGGTTAGGTCAGTGTGTAGAGTCAGCAGAGATCTAACCCCCTGACTGTTTTATTAAGATGACTTAAGTTTCTGTCTTATTACCTTTTGTGGTTCTGCAGTGAGAGCAGTGTGCAGGTGGAGTCACTGGTGAATGAGGTGTTGGGACAGATGCTGCAGGAGCTGTCTTCCAGCGAGATCAGGTTGGAACAGGAGCGGGTTGCTGAAGAGAAACGCAAGCTTGAAGAAGCCAGGTTCGTCTACTGACAGTTAAGCACAGCTTGATATTGACAGCGTGTTGATTATAGCGCGCTGCGATTTTTCGCTGTCCTCAAATTGGTCGAGAAAGGGGAGAGCATCTTCTACCCTTAGCCATAAAACAGGCCACACAATTACATTTGTTAGCTCTGCTAGTTTTGTTTTGGTCTGATTCAAGAAGACATACTTGTAAACTGTCAACAAAGCGCACCATTCACAGCTTGTGACCTCCAGAGTAGGGCTGCGCAAATATTTAGTTTTCCACAACTCACCCATGTTTCGTTTTCAATTTCTGTCTGTACCAGAAGGAGGCAGGAGCACGAGGCTTTCCTGGCTCAGTTCAGCTTCTCTCTCTGCACAGAGATCATCCATGAAGTTTTAGATGAGACCATCAAGGAGTCCGCCACCTCTGAGATCCAGTAAGCTTTTAAAACTCGTCAAAATTTGATCTTGTCTGATGTCCGTGTTTGAACATTGTATATGGGCTCCATTAGTAATACAAGCTCTCACAATATCTTTATAAAAAGCACTCAAAAGTTATCAATAAATTAATAAAAGCATATGTAAAAATTAAGCTACATGGGTAGCATAACTCCTTATAATGACAATAAAATACTCCAGGAAGAAGAAGAAAAACCTTTTAATCTCCCATTTTAACAAATGAGTTCAACTGAATTTAAAATCTCCTTTTTTCTTTAACTTTTTTCAGGCGGGCAGTGAATAAGAAAGCAGAGTGTGTGGCTAAGTGCACAGCGCAGGTCTGTGCCAATCTAGTTGAGGAGACTCTGAATGCAGATATTGCTCTGATGGTTGAGGAAATCCTCGATGCTGAGCTGCAACGTATCCACAAGTACATTAAAAGGTAAGTGAACAGAGAATTTGGAAAGCCAGTAAAATATTAAGTGCAATAATCATGTAACGCAAACCACCATAATGAAACCCAGACAATTCTTTGCCAGGCCAATATCAACCAGTTAAACTGACACACCGGTACATAATTCTAACTCTTTTGGAATTCAAATATCTTACAAGTTACTGTATCCGTAACCTTCCCTTTTTTTTTCCCTTTTCTCATCTGTACCACCAGGTGGCGTGATGTGGTAGCAGTGCGTCGGCAGCTGAAGAGACAGATGAGAGGTTTCCCCGCCGCTCCTTGCTGTGTGGACCCTCGATTCAAACTCAAGGCACTGGCCCCCAGCGCCCCTGCAAAGCCCTGCATAACAGATCTGTCCCGTGGCCTGGTCAACCTGGGAAATGCTGGCACCCTAGCCCTGTCTAGCACCAGGTATTTTCATCTCCAATTAGGGTTGTTCTCAAAGTGGGTCTCTCGACAACACAAGGTCTAATGGAAAAACTCTCATTACATTATTGCATCATTTTACATTATGATGTATGATTGTTTGGTTAGATTTTTGCAGCATGCTAACTATGTTTTTAGGCTGTTGTCTTTGAAATAAATGTCACTTTACTGCTGCAGCAAGTATGAAACTTATTTTGTATCTTGTTAAGGTTATTAAAAATGAGGCAACAAGCAGTCCACCAGATGAGAGTCCACTACTACTATCAACAGCTGCTTGAGTAAGTCTCGAGATGATTGGTATGTTTATTCAGTCAGTGGTCCATGTCACGAAGCAGCGTTTGACCTCTTTTTGATGTTGCTCTCAGTGACATGGTGTGGGCGCCGCTCGACCTGCCAGCACTGGCAACAGAAAACATCCCTGACCCACCTGACCGAATCTTCTGGAAAGTTGCTCTCCTCTTACCCAGCGACCACGAGAGTGTAGCCAGCCTGGCAGACAGGTAGGCGGCTGCAGCCCAATATGACAAAAGGTCAACCCAGTAACAGCAATTGTGACAGGCAGATATTTAATTTCCTTCGATATTTCATTTCATTTCATTCGTGATGAGGTCACCCAGTGTTCATCAGACCTTTTGCTGAGTTCGCCCTCTCCTGTCTTTTGATATAGCATCCTCTCAGACTGGCTGGAGGTCAAACTTGGGGGTGGCAAGTCATCAGAAGTCAGGGAGGAGCAGCCAGATGGCACACTGCGGACCCTCTGTGTCACCAACACAATGCAAGAGAAAGCAGAGCGCACTCACAAAGTCCACATCAGCGTCAAGGTTAGATCAGACTGCAGCTAATGTGGATGACTGCAGTCAAATGCTTAGAAAAGTGTTACAAATCTGGATGTTTTTGAGACAGTGTGTATTCAACAGGGCTCGTCTGGGGATCAAGTGTACATATAAATTAATGGTTTGACAGAGTTTCATATTTCATAGGTTTTATCTGTCACATGCTCATTAAGTATGTGCACTGAAATGCAGCCTGGCTGTGCTAAAAAAGAATTATAAATTAGTAGAAGAATAAAAAAGATCATTATAAAAAACGACATATAAATAAACTCTTGGTAAGGTAAACCATACAGCCCAGAGCGTAAGTATTTGGATAGTTACACATGTTTTGTCCTTCTGGCTCTGAGCTTCAACACATTCAATTTGATATAAAACAACAGATACTACATTTAAGTGCCAAGTCTCAGCTTTAATCTGGGTGGGTTTACATCATTATAGAAAGAATTGTGTGGGAGATAGAGCCTTTTTAACACAGTGTCCAAATTGTAGGGGTTCAAAAATAGCTGGATAGATACACTTTTGAAGTCAAACAAAATCATCATATTTCATATTTTGGTGGAAAATCCTTTACAGTCAATGACTGGTTGAAAACTGATCCACAGACATCAGAAGACACTTTGTATCTTCCCTAGTGATGCTCTCCCAGAGCTTCACTGCAGCCTCCATCAGCTCTTGCTGATGTCATGGGGTCTCTCTGCCTTTAGTCTGGTCTTCATCAAGTGGACTGCTGCTCAGTCGGGCCGAGATCAGGTGACTGACTCGGCCAGTCCAGGATATTCCACCTCTTCACAGTGAAATGCTCTGTGGTTGCTTTGGCCGTATGTTTAGGATCGCTGTCCTGCTGAAGGATGAAATGTCGTCCAATGAGTTTTGATGCATTTGACCGAATCTGAGCTCACAGAATGCTCCTGGTTGATTTTTGTTTCATCAGTCCATAGAACTTTGTTCCAGAACTCTACCCGTTTCCTTTGTGTGTTTTTGTGAACTGCAGCCTGGTTTTTGAGGTTTACCAGGGGTTTGTATCTTGTGGTGAATCCTCTGAGGTTCTGGTCATCAAGTCTTCTCATGATTGTTTACAAGGAAATGCGTGTTCTTGACTTGCTGTGCAGTCAAAAAAGGGATCATCCACAAGAGTTGTGCTCCTTGGTCTACCAGCTTGTTTACTACTTTCAAATTTTCCTGTACAGATCTGCTCTTTTAGAAAGTACCCACCTGCTGATTTTGGCAAACCCTCTACTTTTGATATCTCTGATAGATTTTTGCTTTTTCTGAGCCTCATCATTATCATCTTCACTTGCATGTTCACCTCTTCACTCCTCATACTGACAGACAACTTCAGCTCAATCTAAATGGCAACTCTCAACTCTCAGTCAACTCTGAGCCATGTGAGTGTTTGTAGTGCATGAACTAACATTGAAACAACACAAAGCTGCCCAAGAAACATTTCACAGCTTTAGTAACCAAGTGTCTAATTACTTTCGAACCCTTGCAATTTGTGCGCTTTGTGTTATTTCCCCCACTCAGTTCTTTCTATAATGACGTAAACTTGCTCAAGTAAAAGCTGAGACTTGACTCTTTAGCAGTGTCCATTATTTTGTACTACATTCAATGTGTATTCATCAACAAAGCTATCAAACACTGTAGATGCTCCACTATATCTTAACTTATTAATAAGCCACATTAGTAAAATAGTACAAATGTTTGTATCTACTCTCAATATAAGTTTGTAGTTAATTACGTTGATAAAAATATTATTTGCCCTACCTTGGCACTGTGTTTTCGGACCACTCTTCTTGTTGTTGTGTCCCAGGCGTCCCGAGGCCCACTGACCGAAGACAGCCTGTCCAACATGGAGGAGAGCTGTGAGCTCCATGGGACAGGAGCTCTGATAATGTTGCTGCCCGCCATGCCCATCATCGAGCCCGGACACGATGAGCAGGATGTGCCTCTGCTGTCAGCCCTTCTTCAGCTCAAACAGCTACAACAAGCCAGCACCTGGCACTGCCCACTGCCTCTGGTCATTCTGGTGCCAGGACCTGATGGCGGCGCTGAAACACAGAAACTTGTAGAAGGTAATTAACAGTAATAATGACTTGAATAAGTTTCTGATTGTGATACTCTAAGATTAAAGTCATGAACATTAGTATAAACACAACTTGGGATATTCTATTAGGCATTTATAAAAAGCAGGTTATTGAAGTTGCTTTGTATGTCAGGGCAGTAGATGAATTAACATGTGTGGAATTTGTAAACCCTGAATCACTCCTCTCACGGTGCCTTGTCCCCTAGCCCTGATGCTGCACACACTGGTCAAGGAAGGCCTGATATCAGAGTACACATTCTTCTTCATACCAGAGACCACAAGCGACATCCAGGGATCCAAACAGGTACTACACATACACAGGGGTGGGGGTGAAAGGGAAAAGGGGGTGAGAGAGTCTAGGAAGGGAGAAAAGATTGTACGTCTCTTCCCCTGCTCTTTCTTTTCTCTCTTCTACTTCATCTCTTTCTTCAGCTTGTCTTTCGTCTTTCTTCAGCGTATTATCAGTCTCCCTCCCTGCATTGTTTGCCTCCCTTTTCATTTCTGCCTTCTCTTTGTCAGATTTTAAAGCAAGCTCCTGATATAGAGAGAGACAGCATATATGTCAGTATCTTTCTGCAAAAAGGATATCTCTGAAACAGGCTGTGTCAATCCCGAAAGTTATTAGTTCAAATCAGTATGATCAGCTGAGGCGGCATACCTGAAGCTTGGTGTTTTGCTGCACGAGGAGCGTCATCCCCTCCTCCATCTTGCTTGCCTTTAGGATGCACTCCTTTTCCTTAGCCAGCTGCCTCCCCTCCGTCTCTCTCTTCTGTTCTTGCAGCTCTTGCGTTTTCTCCCTGATCTCCTCTTTTGCTGCCAGTTCACACCTGAAGCAAAACAATTGAAACAACCTGAGAATTTTCCAGGGGAACATTACTCTTTGATACTCACTGCTCATACTCTATAGATGTATGCAACCTGCAATGAAACCTCCTTCATTGTGAGTCAAAAAGGGTCAGAATCACTGATGTAATTTGAAAGTTTTGAAACATTTCTTCAAAGACTATATGGCCTATTAACACTGTCCTTTTCTGTCCTTTTGTGTGTCTCTAGCTAAGCCAGGCCATGCGTTGGCTGCTGGCCCGTGCTCCACCACCCTTCCCGCTCTCCTGCCAGACCCTGGTGCAGCTTGTAGAAGCCAGTTTGAGTCGTGAGTTCAGTCCCAGACTTTGTGCCCACCACCAGGATCGAGCTGCTGCATGTCTTCCTGCACAGGACCCTGCACCTGTCATCAAGCTGTACAACGCCGTCCTGGCCCACATTGCTGACAAAGTCTCATCCCAGGATCTCTGCAAACTCTCGTGGCCGCCTGTCGAGTTCTGCCTGGCTGGTACCCGTGACTTTGTTCCTCATCTGGGCTGGAACTCAGATCAGCACCTGGCCTGGTTACACACAGCCATCCTCAGTCTGCAGCTGCCACAGTGGGAGCAGCCATCTGCCACTGGTCAGTGACTGAGACAACTTTAGTATATCATTATTATTTGTCGGAAGGCCATGGCGTCTATTAATTTTTCCACTCCTTTGCAATATCATTCTGAGTACAGAAGACACCAGTAATCCATTTATTGTACTTCCTCCTCCCTTCCTTTATTATCTCTCCCTCTCTCTAGACTCGTGGTCTGAGCTCTGCTCCTCCATCTATCGCTATGCGGCTCAGATCCCAGTCTCACGTCGCAGTCAGCCTCTCCTAATGTCACGGCTGGAAAACCTTCTGGAAAGGGTCAGGCTAAAGGTAACCATGGGAAAATGGGGCAATGGAGATGAGAGTGTGTGTCCAGCCTACAGTCAGATCCCTTGGGACGACGTGCTGGTGATTTGCATAGACCACAAGCTGAAAGACTGGCAGATACCCGGACCACCTGCCTGTGAAGGTGAGGGCATTCTCGTGGGAAGTTATTTTTCTGTGGACAAAGAACAAGAATCAATATACCTATTCCACCAGTACCTACTGATGGCATATTACAATATGTAACTATTTGTTTGTTTTGTTGTTTAAGATGCTGTGACAGAGGATGGCGAGATCCTGGTTTACTTCCCCACAGAGTCACTGAAGGGTTTCCAGCCACCTGAGGAATGGACCCAGGCCGTCAGACAAACACACAGGGAGAAGCAGCAGGAGAAGGGAGGGTAAGGAAGTCCAAACGGCTCTAATAAAGTGTCTTTTACCTTCTATACTTTACCTTAACCTTCAAAATGCAGGATGCAAATTGGCACTTCAAGGCAGTTCAGTGTGTTGAACTCCTCCTAAATCCTCCGTTGATGTAACGGCTGTAACATTTTTCATTTTGATGAGTTGTAGTTATTGTTGAGTGACTGACATCTGTTACACGGACAACAGCTCCTACAGCTTCTTCCTGTGGTCGCTAACCTCAGTTAATGGCCAGGGTCACCAGTGTCAGGCAGTTATTTCACAAACGCAGAGCAGATGGTATGAAGGGCACACACACCAGTGTGTGCACATCAAGTATGTGCTGTGGTGTCAGATAAAGCTACATGTGGCAGCTGGTGAGTTCTCAAACACATACTAATAATGTACATTGTAATAAATTATTGTAAAAGCTGCATTTTGCAACTTTGACATTCTTTCCCTGTAACTCAAGTTAGAATGAGACATTACTGAGGGTGGAGGTAGTTTTCAAGAACATACAAGCAATTACACGTCGCATTTCAGTGACCTTGCAATTTCTCTTTCACATTGACCCTCTCTCCCTGTCTCCCTCCTTCATCCTCACCCTCCCTCTTGCATCTTCAGGTCAGGTTCAACTGCCTGTGCCCCGCCTACCGGCCTGTCCCTCAGACAGCGGTTGTTCCACACTTTGGCGGAGCCTCTCGAAGCCCCGACAGCCCCTCTGGACATCACACACACTCCTACAGCACAAGAGCTGCTGGCCCACAAAGTCCTCCAGAGCTTAGCGGAGGAGAAGGCTGAAAGCAAAAGGTATGGCAACAGCTCTGCTGTTAGATAGACACATTAAATGTAGGTTTGGTGTTTATCAAATACACCATTTTGCTTATCAACAGTACTGCTGTGTATATGGAAGAGAACTGAATAATTTTATCATAAAGGGATAAACTTTGGTAGAGAATGAGATAAAGCTCAGTGCCGATGTTTAGTTTGTAGATGAATATAGAAATTTGAACACTTTTCCACTTTTCTTACTTCTTACTAAATAAGTTGTTGTATGCTGCCTTGGTTAAAAAAAAAAAGGTTTTTGGCAGTTGAATTATTTCATTTCCATTACACCTCTTATTTGCCCGAAATAATTTCAATATGTGTGTGTCATGTCTAATACACACCTCTGTATCTCTCTACAGGAGCATGGAGCAGCTTCAACGTTGGCTGGATGGTGACCCCTTGGACCATTTGTCCACGCCGCTCTTCATTCCATCCTCCACCCTGCTGTCCATGCCCACAACCATAATGCACACCCCCAGAGCCAAGACTAGAGAGGCCACACTTGCACAGGTACGACATCTCTCCTCCTTCCATGTTCCAGGGTCTTTTTTTGAAGTGGCCTTTGAGAAGAGGGAAAGTTTGGCCGAACCTACTGAGCTTTACAATTGAAGTTAGTCTTTGTTGGGTTTTTTTTTTTTTTTTTTACATTAAAATACATGTGGCTGCAAATGACAAGAGATTGAATTTGAGTATTCTGTAAATGCTGCAATTAAAGATTGCAGTAATCACACATTTTCATTGTCTCGGCTTTTCAGGAGCTTGACGATCTGTCGGAGAAAGCAGACTGGCCTAAAGCCATTCCCGTGTCTATGTCACGGCGACTGAAGGAACTCGAGCGACAGATTTTAGCGAGCCAAGAGGAAGAACTGGCCTGCAGACTGAAGCTGAGTGGTCTGCTGAGCATTGTCGATGACTGATGTACTGTTGCTACCCAAACTTCTAAAAAATGTCTTGAAAAGTGAGGACAAACAAGCCCTTTGCCTCCAACAACAGACTACTTTGATGTATTTGCTGAGCTCATGCTGAGCTTCTTTTTTCTTTTTATTAAGGTCTGGCTGTGTACAAGTAGAGAAGAAAATCAATATTTTTACCCTTGGTTTAATTTTGTTCCACTGATTTAGCATTTCTAACTTTAAAACGTGTGTGTGTGTGTGTGTGTGTGTGTGTGTGTGTGTGTGTGCCCGTAAGTACAAATACAGTGTCTAACATTTTTTGCACAAACCTGCTTAGATGCTGATTCGTAAAGCGTGTTAAAATCTCTAGAAAAGCTGCTTCTCTTGTCTGTCTTTAACAGGTGTTGAAAGACTCAGAATGTGCTTGTACAATAGATGGCTTCGGGTTTTATGTGTGAACCAATATATTTGTACTGTTGAATTATGAAACTATCGACTAAATATTGAATAAAAACCTTATTTTTCATGGGTAGTTATCATTCGGCTGCAGCTATCGGGTCATCACATTCAATGTGTGAGCACATGTGTAGTATTTATCGTAGGAGCGCTCTGATTGGAGGGCCTCACGGCGGGCCCGCCTAGTTCTCCGCCCACTCGGCCCGTGATTGGACAGCCGAGTCTCTGCTCATGTCTCTCCATGTAGATGACTTCTCGGGCGGTGCGGCCATGGCCTCTGGGAAAGGTAGTCTGGTCTATATTGAACGACGAACCATAGTTTCTTCGAAGCACCACAGGCTTGCAGCTGAAAAGCAATTTATTCTTATGGTTCATTGGAGGGTTCAAGTCTGTATCTGACAACCACGGCTATGACTGAGGGAACGTAAGTATACATTTATTTTTCCAATTTAACGGACGATGTCTCCAAAGCTTCCCTTTCTTACAGTTTCCCCTCGTTCGAAACATGACGTGAAAGCGACGGGAGGTGATAGAAGTTTCTGTGGAAAGTGTGAATGAATGAATAACTGTCACGTTGTCGCCAAAGCTGTAGGCCCGTGTGAACCGGGGTGGCGTTTACTGCTCGGACTGTTTCAGGTGCTCTCTCCGCACCAGCTACAGTAGAAAAGCTTCATTCAACTAAGTACATTTGCTCACTAGCAGCTGTAGTTGAGAACAGTTATTAACCCAGGTACTTGACTTGCGTCCCTCCAGTTTATGCCGATGTACGTCTTCTGTTCACTTCAGAGCTGCATATACTAGATACTTTACAGATTCAGATTGTGCATACAACACCTATCATCGGTTTATAAAATGAGATGCATTGTTTAGTTGTTTAAACAAGCCAAAAATATGCAGTATAAAGTTATTAAAAGAAGCTCCACCTCGACCAGCTCCAGAATTAACCTCCCGGCACAGTTTGCACTATTGAAATGGTTTTGTGGAAAGAAGCAACTAAACATTTCAAGGAAACGCTGATAACAATGCAACACAAGATGACTAAAACACAAAATGAATCAACGCCCCTGACAAAGCCAACAAACAGATTTAAAGGTTCATTATAAGTCTTACAAAGGTTTTAATTAGGTTGCAGTGTATTGGAAAATTATTAATGCCGATTATGGTGCCAATCCCCTATAAACGGTTGAATTGTAAGAAACCCTAATGAGTTTTGTGAAGAGTGTCCTCCTCACCAAGTGGTTGCAGGGTTTGGGCACAACTTTACAGGAAGAAAACACACTGCCGTTATAAAGCTTCTGCTTTGATTACTTCATATTCTACACACATTTTTGGAGCGTGTGTCACACCTTTGTAGCACATGAGCTAAAAACCAGCAGCAGTATCATCTGCGGAATTATTGGTTTCACTCTTCCATTGTGCGAGAATCCTACATTAAGTACAAGATCTAATATTTAGTACTGAACTTGCATATGGAATAAGTTAGAGGAACCACATCATTAAAATACTAGCTGTCTCTGTCAGGTGCTTGCGGAGGCGAGGGGGGCCGTACAGGACAGAGCCAGCCACAGACCTGAGCCGCTGGAGGCTTACTAATGTTGAGGGCAGGCAGACATGGCGCTACATGGAGGACCAGGAGACCCCAGACAGAGAGCAGACCATGCTGGAAGCCCACTCACTAGGCATGGACACGGTGGGGTTTCCTTTTTTTTTTTTTTTTTTTTATAACTGAAGTTAGAATCTCCTCTTTTCCTTTGTGTCAAATGCCAAAAAAAAAAAGGCTGTGGTTAGGAAGACGGAGACATGAATGTACAGAGGGAGTTCGGTCAGGTAAATCAGAGTTTTTATCAGTACCAGCAGTTTCTATTACAACTGCAGTTGTTGGTGGCGGTACTAGTGGTATCGTATTCTCTCCACAGGGTAAGTTTGTGTCTGGCTCCCCAGCTGCCCACACGGCTGTGGATGCTGCTCTGAAAGGTATGCACTTCTACAGTCACCTCCAGGCTGACGACGGTCACTGGGCAGGGGACTATGGGGGACCTCTCTTCTTGCTCCCAGGTAAGACGAATCATCCTCCCCATGCCCTTTCATTTCATTTCATACCTGAGATATGCAGCAGCTATATTTTGTCCTGCCACATAAATGCTAAGTTAAGTTTAAAGCCACTATGTTAAGAATTTGCCACCCGCCAATGAAAGTGTTTTCAAAGATGCTGGCAGACGCTGTTTTAGTGACATCAGGTGACTTCGAAAAGTTATAGAACACATGCACACTTTATGTTGCTAACTGACAGTCCCTGAGTGACAGTTCAGTATCTTACAAGCCATCTCTTCAACCGTCATTGCCATTGTTTTAGCCTTATTTGTCTTTTATGGTGAAAAATGGTGGTGAAAAGGTGCAGCTGGGGCTTTTAAAGTGAGCAGAATACAGCAGAGGATTTCATGATACCACTTTGTTCATGCATGCGCTTTCGTCTCGGTCTGTCTCTCTGTCTGTGTGTATCTGTACCCATGTGTGGGCTTCTCAGGCCTCCTGATCACCTGCCACGTGGCTAAAATCCCTCTGGCCGAGGCCTGGAAGAAGGAGATGGTGAGGTACCTGCGCTCCGTTCAGCTGCCAGATGGAGGCTGGGGTTTGTAAGTCAACAGCACACTTTTTTGTCTTCTCATATTCACGTATGCCTTGTCATTAATATGCATCCACTGTAAGAGGATGTCATGTTTCTAGAACTTCTCACTGAAACGGGCAAAGGTAGCAGACTTAGTTTGCCCAGTGTCACTTCAGCAAAGGTGGCCAGACTTCTGGCAGCTGTACAAGCACAAGTTTGTCATCTTAAAATGAAATAAACCATTATAGGGTCAGTGTTTGCAGTGAAATAGAAACTTATGATACAAGCATCTACATATAACTGTTATTGAACCGCCACGCGAAGATTGGTGTAGTAATTACCAGAAGTGTAATTCAAACCCGCTGCTTCAAAAATAATTAGGAGAAATGTCAAAAATTATCTAGTGTACCGACTGTCTGGAGTGTAGATTATGGCAGCATTGTGTGTCTGTGTGTGTTTTTTCTTTTTCTGCAGGCATATTGAAGATAAGTCTACCGTCTTTGGCACAGCACTGAGTTACACCTCGTTAAGGATCCTGGGAGTAGAGCCCGATGATCCAGATATGGTTCGGGCCAGGAATAACCTGCACAGCAAAGGTGGGGAGGAATAAGTTGAAATGATACCTGTTAGCACAAAGCTCGGTTAAACACACGGTATGTTAATAATAAAGCCACAGTCAGCTCAAGACAGTCATACTTCCATTCAGTGCTGATTACCGACCATCGTTCTCTGATGGTAACACATATACTGCCATCCCGAAACATCCAAATGTGAAAACCAGGTTTTTAAAGGAAAACAAATGTTACTTCTTTGTCTTTACTGATAGAATATTGCCTGCAAATTTAATGTGAGATAATGGTAGGCCATGGTTATAATAATAACCATGTCAGGGTTCTTTGTTCCTGTGCACCAAAGCTCTTAGTGTGTTTTATTTTGTACAGGTGGTGCAGTGGGGATTCCCTCGTGGGGTAAATTCTGGTTGGCCATTTTAAATGTCTACAGTTGGGAGGGAATGAACACACTCCTGCCAGAGATGTGGTAAGCTGGATGTTCTAACATCCCATTATTTCTCGGCTACACATCAGCCGTGCTTTAAGCACACGGACAAAGCTTCGGGATCTCAGCTGAGGCCAGAGAAAACATTGTTATGTGGCACCAGTACAAACGCTGCATGGTTCCGACATTAAAAAGGTACTGTGATATCTTGTCTTTCTCCCGTGCAAACTGCTGTTGCTGCGGCTGGAAATGTAAATGGTATCACTTCCTTGTGAACCAGACGATCTGCAGTGGCAAAGACCAGACATCAGGTCATTAGCCCTAAATTTAAAAGCTTTTCTGTGCCAAGAACAGGCTGAATCACTGTTTTTTTGTTTTTTTTTGTGTTATGTAAACTGGTGACACAGTGCAGCAAAGTAGGATGTCACTGGTTGTCTTGGGAAGCTGTTTTTGCCCCAGTTAAATATTTAAGGCAGTGTGAACATGTTTTCTTTAGAATGAATTGAGGGGTGGTGTTTGTATTTTTGTCTCTTCCAGGCTGTTCCCAACCTGGACGCCAGCCCACCCCTCTACTCTGTGGTGTCACTGTCGCCAGGTCTATCTCCCCATGAGCTACTGCTATGCTGTCAGACTGGCAGCTGAGGAAGACCTCCTGGTCCTCAGCCTCAGACAGGTGCTGAAGCCAAACCCACAAGGGGGCGCCATACTCTGTACATAACAGCCACAGGTCAACGATAAACTCTGAATTTTGAAGCAATTAGAGGAGAGTTCTGAAAGTGGACTTTTCGATCTTGGTTCAGTTTTGTTGTTGGCTGTGGGTTTCATTCCCAAGGCTAAATGCAGATGGAGTGTTGTGATATCATCATGCCTCATGGTGCAGCACTGCTGAAAAGAAGTTTCAGTGCAATCTATATTAGCAGTTGGGCTGCAATTAACCATTAATTTCCTGAACGATTAACGATACTTTATTTTTTTGATAAATCAGTTTGCTGTTTAAACTATGAAATGTTGGAGGAAAAATCGCAACTTCAGTTTCACAGTTTTCAGGTCCACGGTGACGTCAGGAAATTGCTTATTTTGACTGATAAGCAGATAAAAACCAAAGGATGTTCAGTTACAATATAGAGGGTGTCCATTTCAATCATGAGACATGTCCTTCTGAGATAACTCTTGAACTCTAACTTTTTTCCACTGGAAAAACTCCGCTGGAAATACTGAATGCAGCAAGTTGGGCAATTTGGGGGTTGTGAAAGGATATTACTAGGAGTTTTAAAAAGGCTTTTTTCACAAAAGAAAAGCTGGAATGTAACATTATCAATATCACAGACTGATAATATAGAGATGGTTGACAAATAACTGGGTGCAAAGAAAGTGCAGCTTCCCACTCTGGCCCGGTGTCCGTCCTTCTTAGCACCATAAAGTAGCGTGGCTGGAGAAAGGCTGTTTAGCTCAGTGTCACAGACTGAAAACACAGCTCATCAAGCAGAGAAGCTCATTTTCATCAAGTGGAACCTGTCTCTCACTTTTCCAAAACAGAGTTAGCTGAGTCCTTTTACACAGAACTAAAGTATGATGAGCATTTCATTTATTCTGATACAATATATTGTGTGGTGCTGAAGTTGACTACGGAAAATTTGGAGGCAGTGTCATGTTTGTTTAGTAAAACACAGAGAGCTTTATTTCAGTTTCGGATTTCAACTACAGCCTTGTGTTATATGTTTGATTTTGTCACAGCATCTGATGGAAAGAAAAACTGGCTTCAAAATCCATTACATTTTTAGGGTAATTGGAATTTAATGGTAAAAAGGCTGCAGTATTATTAAAAAGCCATATTGGTACTCGGTATCGGTAAGTGCCCAAATGTAAGTACTTGTACTTGTTGTACTTCTGTAAGTCCAATAGCTTTTCAACCAGGCTGAGATCTGGTGATTGTGAAGAGCCTAACATATGGTTCACATCATATGCATTTGTTATTTTTCTCCAGCCATTTAGTCAGGTTTTTCCTTCAATTCATCTCTTATCTGTATATCAGTGCAGGAGTATCCAGGGGTGGACATGCCCTTTTCTGTGATCCACCTTTAAAATATACAAGAGAGCAACTCAGTGCAGTTTTTAATTTAATTTTTTACAGTCAAATGAGATACAAAACTTAATTTAGATATATGTATGCCTTAATATATTTATTTATGTATTTGACCAGTTTATATATGACTTGTTCTTTGTTCTGTAGGAGCTTTATGTCCAAGACTATGCCAGCATCGACTGGCCTGCTCAGAGGAACAACGTGGCAGCATGTGACATGTACACACCTCACAGCACACTGCTCACTTTCGCCTACAGTAAGTATGCACAACACACTGTGCGCCATGTAATTACTAATAACAAGAAAAGCAACATTATGTGTATCCCTGGCTAGAGGGTGTCTTTATGCAATGATATAAATAAATGTTTTTCATTGGAATTTTCCTAAAAGCTGCACTTTGAATGACTTTCCTAACCTTGTGACTCCGGTCCTGTTTCCTTGCAGTGGTGTTAAATGTGTACGAAGCCCACCACAGCACCACGCTGAGAGGGAGGGCTGTCAAAGAGCTGTATGAGCACATCCAGGCTGACGACCGCTTCACTAAATGTATCAGCATTGGACCGGTAATAAATGCACAGATATCCTAAACAACTAAAACAAGATGATTAGACTGATTAGACTGGCACAGCTAAAGAAAGAGTCTGTGTGTGAACATGAAGTATTGGGCTTTCTCCTCAGATCTCCAAGACTATCAATATGCTGGTTCGCTGGTATGCAGATGGTCCCTCCTCTCCAGTCTTTCAGGAGCATGTATCCAGGATCCCAGACTACCTCTGGTCAGTCAAACAGTCTCTAACAACTCAGCAAGCTATCAACAAAAAAAACTTCAAAACCATCACTGCACAATTAGGCGTTCAAGAAAAGCTCTTGTATAGCACTTGTCCTAGGTATTGCAATATACAGTCGTGTATAATGTGAAAAAATGTTCATTCAGTAGTAATCAATCCTTCACTAAAGTGTGTGTGTGAAAGTAAACTGCTGATAAACTTACACTAAGTTCTCTGGGTTCCAGGCTGGGACTGGATGGCATGAAAATGCAGGTGAGTATTTGCTCTCTGCTGCTTTTGTATGGGGAGTGGCAGTGTGCACATGTACAAATCTAGCAAGCTGCACTTTTCACTTCTTTTAGTCTACTTGGTTCCATCCTTTGTATTTTGTCCCACAATAAGAGTTTCAGTGTGCTTGGTGAGGTCAAATTGAGCTTAATCTGAGTGTTTAACCGTTTTGTCCTTTTTGTTCTGCACAGGGGACCAATGGATCTCAACTCTGGGATACTTGTTTTGCTGTGCAGGCTTTCCTTGAGGTAACGCAAACCGGGTCACTCACACTAACAGTATGGTTAAAGCATCAAGCAAGGATGCACATATTATAAAGATCAAAGAATAGGTGCCATATGATCAAATTTGCTCTTTCTTGTTAGGGCTCTGATGGTGACATTTTGTATTAACTGTTATGGACCCACAGTCTTTCTAGGTAGACGGGCGAGGAGGCCATTGCAATAGTCTCACTGATAGGAGATACTGTATATGCATGAATAGGTTTTTCTGCGTCAGCGTGAGACAAGAAGCGTCTTACTCTCGATATATTCCTAAAATGAAAAAAGGCTATGTATTTGTTATACTGGTGAAGTGACTGTGGAAATGAAGGTCAGAATCAAGGTTAACACCCAGATTTCAGATCTGTGTGATACTTTCCAGGGGAGAGAATCTAAATGAGAACACATTCCATGCTGCAGAGTTTTAGTATCACTGACAAGAATTTCAGTTTTGTCCTTGTTGAGCTACTGGGTCATCCAGTTGTTTTTGCCTGTGATGCCTGTTGCCAGTGATTTAACAGGGGACAGGAATAGGATTAACTGGGTGTCATCAGCGTTAATACGATAACATAGGTTATGTTTCCATACTATGTGGCCTAGAGAAAATAGGTTAAAAACTGAACAACAGTTGATCCAGTATCGACCCCTGAGGGACTCCACATATGATGTCAGCTTTCGTAGACATGAAATTAACAAGCGAAACAGAAAATTGTTCCTTTTAGATGGGATGCAAATAAAGCAAGTACTGAGCCACAGACTCCTACCCACTTCTCGAGTCTCTCAATTAGGCTGTTGACATCGGTTTTGTCAAACGCTGCCCAAAAATCTAATAATGCTAAAACAGAAATGTCAATTTTGTCATTCGATAACCTTGAGAAGAGCTGTTTGAACAGCGTGTTTGGCATGGAGTCCTGACTGAACTGTATCATGTAACTAATTATAATAAGCTGTGTGTTGGGTTCTTAAAGGCAGGAGCCCAGGACAACCCCAGGCTAACTGAGTGCCTCCGAGACGCCCATCATTTTCTCACCATCACACAGGTACAATCAACATGTGTCCCACTACCTCCAAAAGCTGATCCTCCTTTGTACTGGGATTTACAGATGTTCATTCATAAAAATGTGATTTCATTTTCAGAAAAACAAAAGCAGTTATGATTTTCATTATCAAGCGGGAAAAAAAAACACATATACTAATACTTTTGGACATATTTGCAGGACGTTCAGGTGTGCTAAAACAGTGTAATATGAAAACCCACTGCTTTCATGTAAGTTATTTCTTATACCTTACTAGTTTTTCCACTTCACCAGATACCTGACAACCCTCCTGAATACCAGAAGTACTACAGACAGATGAACAAGGTAAAACTTGTATTACACAAGATCCACTTTTCAACATTTTACCCATTATTCTTAAATAAAAGACTGAAATGCCTCTGGAAATTATATCCAGGGAGGCAAAAATAGACCATGGAAAAGTAATTTCTATGAAGAGAGCAATGCAATATACTGTATAACTCCTGTGTTTTGTTTTTTAGGGAGCCTTCCCCTTCAGTACCCGTGACTGTGGTTGGATCGTGGCTGACTGCACGGCCGAGGGCCTGAAGTCAGTGATGCTTCTGCAGGAGCTCTGTCCTTCCGTCAGCCAGCCTGTCACCTCTGAGCGTCTATATGATGCTGTCAACGTGGTGAGTCTGCAGACAAAAAAATGAAAGCAAGACTAATTGACCTTTTTTTGAAGTTTCATATGCCAATGTGCTCCAAGTCTTTTGGGATTCGTAAGCTCAGAAATATACCACCATTATCATCTCTTCCCATTTCATCCTTTTTGAAAAGCTCCAGATCTTACAATTTGATGAAATCAATGGCTTATAGGTTTTCCTCCCAATAGGTTGGAGAGAAGATGTAACCACTCTCATATGATTACGTAAGTTAACTTAGCAGAGTAAAAAAAACTCAAACAGCAAACAAAATCCAACCTCCAGCACCTCTAAAGCTCATTAATTGACATATTATATCCCGTTTGTTTAATCCATACACAAACCAAACTCAGACTGGAGTCCAAACTGAACCCACAAGTCCCTCTTGTACACTTGTGCTACTGAAAAGTTGCCACCGGAGTCCTGCCGTAATACAGCTTTCTCACCATGTGTCTATTGTCTCCTTGTAGCTTCTGAGCATGAGAAACTCGGACGGTGGATTTGCCACATATGAAACTAAGAGAGGAGGGAGACTCCTAGAGTTACTCAACCCCTCTGAGGTGTTTGGTGAGTATGTTGCCAGCATCTTACTCAATACCCATTTCATGCACTTCACTATAGTAGTGGAGATGGAGAAAAAGGCCTGGCATGAAAAGTCACTGCATTGATCTATTGCTGTCGTCATATCTAACAAGACCATCGCACAAGTTGAGGCCCGATTTAACACTCCTTTCGTGAGGGGAGCTCAGTTCACTGATCAGTGTGATTCAACCTGCAGATATGCAGATACGAAAAAGGGAATCAATGAGCTAAATATAAACATAACATTTCAGCCTCCTTTCAACATTAAATGACTGGAAAACCTTTCCCAGTGCACTCTGGATGGGTTGCAATACTTTGGCCTATTCAGTATCAAAGGGAAAAGAGAGTAAATATTTTCATTTTCCCTGTTAAAGAGAGGATGCAGTACGTGTTGTGAAATGTGATGTTTATCAGTAACACTGTGCTCTCTCCCCGGGTCTCCCACACACAAACAGGTGACATCATGATAGATTATACCTATGTGGAGTGTACCTCAGCAGTAATGCAGGCTCTGAGGCACTTCCAGAAGGCCTACCCCGAACACCGGGCTGAAGAGATAAGGTATACTACACAACACGTACACATTTGGAGGTGCTGTAGACTGGTTTCAGTTACCGAATGACACAAAAACACCTGACTAATCCAATTAAATTAACGAAACGCGCATAACTCTCAACAAATCTTAAAACTAAACTGGCTTTCTCTGCATATATTAAAAATGGTTTGAGCACACATTTCTGGGTTTATGGAAAATATTTACATTTGTTGTTGATTCTCGACTCTAATCTGAAATGGTTTTTAAGAAGTTCTTGTTGAGGTTTGGCATTAAACCTCTGTGGGGAAAGAGGTTAAGGCTGTAAAATTGTTCACTGTTTCTTCTTCAGGGCCACTCTGAAAGAAGGACTAGAGTACTGCAGGAAGGTGCAGAGGCCTGACGGATCGTGGGAAGGGTAAGCCCACACTTGCGATTTCACTATCTGACACCCTACACAATCGACAGGTGAAGCTCAGCCGCTTTCTGCTTGTGCTCAGGTCCTGGGGAGTGTGCTTCACGTATGGAATATGGTTTGGCCTTGAAGCCTTTGCTTGTATGGGTCACGTCTACGAGGATGAGTAAGAGTTCCTAACTGATCACAGACTACTGATCACTGAAATTCTACATGTGGTTGAACTAGCCACACAGGACAACCTTTAGATCCTAGCCTACAAACTGAGTTGCACCCTTGTGTCCTGTGTCACCAGGGATGTGTGTGTCGAGGTGCAGAAAGCTTGTCAGTTCCTGCTAGACCGACAGATGCCGGACGGAGGCTGGGGGGAGGACTTTGAGTCGTGCGAGCAGCGGCGCTACGTCCAGAGCAGCACTGCTCAGATCCACAACACCTGCTGGGCTATGTTAGGCCTCATGGCTGTCAGGTAAAGTAGCCCTCAACTCAGTGACTTGGTGTTTATGCTGGATTACAATGGAATCTGACTGGATGTGATGGGTTCAGGTGTCGGCTTTGGCAGAATTGCTGTTGTTAGATCCAGGTTAGACTGATGCTCGCCTGTTGATTTTAGTCACTTGTCATGTAACTATGTTGTTTATTTATTTGCTTTCCCTCTGATCACGTGCATGTTGTGCTGTATAATGTGTCTATATGGTATAGTCACCTGGCTACAAAAGGTACTTCCTGTTTTTGACAGTAAAAATGAATCTTATTAAAACAAACTGAAGAAAGTCCAAACAAAATAACTGATTTGAATCACATAAAATCGCTTGTGTGTATAACCAGGCATCCTGACAGGCAGGCCATTGAGAGAGGAGTACGGCTGCTGATTGACAAGCAGCTGCCCAATGGAGACTGGCCACAGGTGAGTCTCTGCTTTACATATGCTTTATTACTTGCATGTTATATACTCTAATTATATATAGTTTACCCTGCCATTAATACAATACAACTTATAACAAATGATTCTGCTAAAAATAAGCAATGTGATGTAGCCTTTGGTACGTGACGTTTTGTGCTTCCACCATGCCAGGAGAATATCGCGGGAGTGTTCAACAAGAGCTGTGCTATCAGCTACACCTCCTACAGAAATGTCTTTCCTGTCTGGACCCTCGGGCGCTTCTCAGCACTCTACCCCAGCAGTCCGCTAGCTGGGAAGGTCAAGCTGTGAGGACCTTTTAAAAAGGTAATCAGACTATGTGCCAGAATGAGATGACAGAAGTTCAGATAATCAAGAGAAAGTGTATATTTTTTGACACTTAAATTGTCTTAGCACTTCGGTTTTGTTTCCAGGGTTCAATTTATCAGATGAAATAACACATCTCATTCTTTGAATTTCTATGTAGACATTCCAGCACGGCTCATCCACCAGAGCTACTCCTTACAAATTCGTTCAGGGAATCTGCCGTGATCCAAGACGCCCAGTTAATGTGCTCTGGTTTAAAAAGTGTGTCAAAGCATTTGTGTCCATATTGCCTTATATTCCTGCACCATCTCTACCATTTGAATTTAGAATAAAGAATTTTTCTGTTATTGTGATTTCTGCCTCTCCTGGTTTGTGATCAGACACAGCGCATATAGAAATTACAGCAATTCTTCTGTTCTTCTCAGAAGACTATAAAACACGTCAGTGTTACCATGGGTTCTACTCAGCCAGAGCAGTCACACACAGTTCAAGTTGTCCTTTTATTACTTCTCACACACACACACACACACACACACACACACAGGATTTTTTAACACAATCGTTCCCCTGGCTCTGCCTCTCCTCTGCTACCTCCGCAGGGCCGGTAGTCCAGCCTGTCCGATAAAACAAACTCCCTAAAGTGTAAATATTCCAGGGAGGACAGCCGCTCTCCTCTGGCCCCTGTGTGTGTGTGTGTGTGTGTGTGTGTGTGTGTGTGTGTGTGTGTGTGTGTGTGTGTGTGTGTGGGGCCTCTCCCTGGTCTAGCTTGCTACTGCATCACAAGGGAGATTCCGATCAGTCAACAGGTAAAATCTGTGTCAGTTAGAGCCCTGGCTCGGCTCCCACGAGCCACTCCCAAACATCCCTCCCAGTACCACCCATACCCCATTTACACCTGGCAGTAAAAAAACGCATTATGTGTGATCCGATTGCAATCGCTTGGTGCTTTATCACGGGAAAGTACAGACGCACATGCACCCGAGACGCACTGAGGACGGACTGAGGTCCGATCGACCAAACCACCGCCGGAGGGGGTCGGGGAAGCGTTGCGACCACATTGAATACCAGTGTAAATGAAACCGCTTCCTCCAAACCACGTACAACAGTAAATTAATCGGTAAACACACGAGGCAGCCCTCTCCTCAGTCCCCAACCATGGTTATCCGAGAGACACTCGTGGGACGAGACCGAGGCTGCGGTCGAAACGTCAAAAAAAACAACAACAATCTTTCATGACCACCTTTCCTTGACCTCGGTGGGAAACGCCATGAGGTCGGGGAAAGGAGACGTGAGGGAGAATTCAGAGGGGGCTCGGGAAAAGACAACCGCCGCGCTGACAGAATCCGCCTGCTCCTGCATTGCGCCACGTCCTTTTGCGAAGGCGGATGTTGTTGACGCGAGTCTGCCACGGACGAACTACAATGTTCTGGAGCTGGACTACAAAAAGCGCGTCTTAAACACCTCGCGCCGATGTCGTTGAATCCAGGCTCTTTGAAACGGGAGCAGCCCGGTGGAACTCGGTACAAGCGTTGGAATTGAAATAAAGAGAGGAATATAGTGAAAGTCATCGTCAGTTAATTGTCCAATTACTTCTGAGCCTCTGAAAATGAAATAAAGATGGCTGTCATTCCTAAACGGCTAATTTGATATTTTTGTTAAACAACTTGAATTAAGGCTGAAAGTCTCCACTTCAGTCATATCTTGATGGTTCGTTTCAAAAATGGTGGACCAAAATGGTGTCACTGTCCAGATACTTATGGACCTCACTGTAGGTACAATCTGGATACGAGACCCATTTTAATCGCCAGTGGTAAATGGATTAGAGACATCTTGCTGATTCTCCAGGAGTTGCTGGGTGAGAGCGGGTTTTGTAACAACCTGAGAGAATTCAGTAGGTGCAGGATGTTTACATTTTTCTCACCTCTGCACCAGCAAGAGGATAGAAACGAACTGGACAGTCAGAATGAATAAGTCGCACCGCAAGCACTCCCGGCATGTCACACTTTGCACTGTATATAAGGGCCTTTATCTTCAACTCAAGTTCAACCCATTTCGAAAGTGGAGACGAGGGAGCAGCTGGAACTGCGTGAGGGGGAAGTGTGATGCTACCAAGCGGACCACTCTCAGCCGCTGTGCTCTCAGTCGCTGCGACGTGGACTTACACTTCTAGGGAGGTTGAAAGTCGGGCTACGGTTTAGGGTACGCGCCTACGTACCTCACGTATCCAGTTTAGGCAGAAGTATAATCTGACCTTAAGTCAGCGTCGATGTAGACTCACACTTGGGGGGGTCATAACACACGTCCACCCCCCCACTAATTGGTCTGGGATGGCCCTCAATGTGGCAGAGCCACAGTGGGTAGGGAGAGGGTGCAGGGGGTGGTTTGAGAAAGGGCCTGAAGATGCGCTCCCTGCGATTCATTTGCCCCTGATTTAGTCTATGGAGGAGTAATTAGTTGCCAAAGTGTCAGTGTTTTTTCCCCCTTTGACCACTAATGCTTTCATTGACACCTGAATTTTTAAAGTGCAGTTAAAGGTGTAGCCATGAGGAATGTTTTGGAGGGTGCGAATGTTCTCGAGTCTTAAACTATCCATGGGACTGTATCAACTAGCCATAAAATGTAAGTGTGTGGAGTTGTGTAGCTGACGTGCGGGGACAGGTTCCGACAGAAGCATGCTACAGGAATTTTTTTTTTGTTCACAGTAGTGATTAGATCACATGCTTGAAAACAGGCATAGGAGACAAGGCGATGTAACAGGTTAAGCTTGTGCTTTCTACTGTCTGTTGTTTGTTCCGAGTCTTAAGCATGCATAGATACTGATAAGAAAAGCTGGTTTTAATTCACTTCCCTCACATTTTCCACATACCCACCTTCGGATGATGATAGGAAAATTCTAAAAACAAACTCAGGGACACCGTCTGAAATTCACAAGAGTGGGTTGTTTTATTCTTGCGGCAAGGGAACAAGTCACACACAGAGAGAGCCTGCCGTGCAAATGTTCAAAAATGCAGAGTTCAGACTTTTATAATGCCAGATGGACGGAGGCTTGCATTCTTGCTGACATGTATCACACACATGGGGAAGATAGTTCTATGCTCATCACACAGGGGTAGACAAGTGAGATGGCCTCGAGGAGAGGAGCAAGAGTGCCCCGTTCCTCTCTGGTGGTCACCTCCTCCCCTGGGCGCAGCCTCTGTCTGCATGAGAGAGCTGTACAGACTCTCACACAGGTTAGCCAGGAGCATAAAGGGTAAGAATCTTTCCAACAGATGACTCACTTATATCACGATGTCAATCAGGTGATTTCACATTGTTACCTGAATGGAAAGAGTGACTTGATTTTCTCCAGCCTTTTTAAGATTAAGATGTGGATGTCGAAGGAGGAGGATGGGGGCTGCATGGTAAATTCTCCCCATGTGAGTTAAAATTATACTCCATGGTAGAAGACTTTGACTTTTGTGATTTGTGAAGGAAAAGTTGGTTTATCATTTATTCACTCTTGGTGATGCTCCTGTAGAGGTTTCAAGGCCTCTCCATGGGGCCTTAGACAGGTGTTTTATGAGTCCGGGGGGGGGCTACATATGCAGCAGCCTGTAGCATTACCATAGGTGCTCAATAAGCCAAGCTGTGTCTGTCTGAGCTTCAATTATGACCAGTGCATGGGCAGCGCGTGAACATTATATATGTTTATATTCTATTGGATGATGTGTTTGGGTTGAAGTAACCACTTGGGACTAAGTTCTTGTCTCTAGAGACACTATAAAGATGATTGTAAGACTTTTTCTATTGAGAGACTCCCCTCTGACTTCTTGAGATAAGGTTTGTTTGTCTCCTATATTGCAACTTACGATATATTTCACTGTAACCCTGTCAGTGTTTTGTGTCTTTAATTGTGTTCAGTCTTTTGTAGAAAATCTTCCACAATCAGTACAAGGAACGTTATTTGCTTGCTTGCACGTTTAAATGACTCCCTAAAGACTTGAAACTTGAAATGTGGCTCCCCAAATACTTGACTTGAGACTTGACTCCCTTCAGACATGACTTGAGACGTGAATGCTTGAAGACTGGACTTCAGACTTGACACTTGACTCCCTAAATTCTTAACTTGACAAGAGACCTGAAAGCAGAAATCAAGTCTCCTGTGATAAGCAGGCCTTGTAAAGCCACATCGCTTGGATTTTTATTTATTAGGCCTATACACTGAAATAGGTTGATCTTGGTAATGTAAAGAAAATCACTTAATTTTACATGGTAAACATAAAAACAAACCTACAGTATTTATTCACTGTTGCACATTCTGTTTTTCATACTCCCAAGCAGCCTCATTACATCAAATGATGTTGTACAGTGTGTGTATACTATGAGATGTTAAAGGATAGAGCAGTTTTCCCAATTTGTCAACGACATGGGTAAGCATCACAAAGCTAATTAGAAGATATACCTTCCAAACGGAGTGTTCAAAGACCTGTGTGTGTACGCATGCAAAGAAAACAGCCCAAACCACAAGTCTATCTTCACTCTTGAGAAGGAAAAATACAGGTTTCCTTTTCTGATAACATGACACTGGTTGGCTTTGAGGAAAAGGCGTCAAACAAACAGGCTCGTCACACATGCTTGTGCAGAGGACAAAAGAATGAAAAACACACACTGAACCTTGATTTGCATGATGAGTGTTTGTGTGTGCTGGACTGGAACCTCGCAGAAGACATCAGATAACCATCTTCCAAATATTCACGACACGAGTATATTTGGATATAACGTGTACATGCTATTTAAAAAGATTTGAATGCAGTATTCTCATTGCATACATAGCTACATGTACATGTAGTGTGTGTTGCAGATGAAACTCACATAACTAAGATTTTTCTGATGGGAGTTTGAGAACCCCCCCCATGAGCCGATTCAGATTTAGGTGCGGCTGCCCATATAAAGGAGCAGCTCTGGCTGCAGCTGTGGACCTGCTCTCCAGCACTCAGTAAGTACATCTCTAAGACTCTTCTTATGATCTGTCCCCCTGCAACTTTGAATAAGCATATATGTCCAGAGGGTGATGCTCATTTTTTGGTATAATTTTGACGTTTTACATTTCACATCTTTACACACACTGCATTTGCATCTTCCAAGTTTAAATGCTTTATAGAGTTCATTGCCAACAAAAGATTCACAAAAATATTTTTTTGTTCACAGGGGATCTGTGTCACTGATCTGTGTTTCTTTAATCATTTTAATTTCTCTCTTCTCTAATTTTAGGGTTTGAAGTTTTGACATGTTTAGACACAACCGAGGTAAACAACACAGTTGCTTTCAGGTCATTTTCACCTCTTTCTTCTAAATGTATTGAGTGTAATACTGTACATACTACTTATTTCAGGAGGACAATGTCCTCGAGGAGGCCATGGCCACGGTCATGGCCACGGTCATGGCCATGGACATGGACATGGACATGGACACCAGGGCAAGCGCAAGCACAAGCACAAGCATGGCCACAAGCATGCCAAGTGTCACAAGAAGGGGAAGGACAGTCACGGGGTAAGATTCAGTAGAGCAGTGGACAGCTCATCCACAGCAAAAAGTGGCTTTGGGTCAGAATTCATGTGAAACACAAGGAATAGAAATTTTGTGCAAGCCAACCTAATCAGAACTGATCAGAGGAATACTCTTTTACTGATAACATGCTTTTTGAAGGTTATTTATCCAGGGGTAGTACAGGGAGTACAAATGCACTTGTGCAGGAACACTATGCTCCACTTTCACACAGTTACATACATTCACACTAGCATGTCAAGTGGAACAACCACAGTCTTCTATGATACCACTGGAGCAGTTAGGGGTGTGGTGCCTTGCTTGAGGACATCTCAACAGCTGTCATACGGGAGGAGAAAGTACTACTCTTTCCCTTCCCTGCCCAAATTTGTTCCGTCTGTCCCGGGCTCGCACCGGTGACCTTTGGGAAGCATTTGCTCTCTTCTCTGCTCCAAAGAGGAAAATGGAGTTATGAGAGACAAACTCAGTCCAGCTCTTGTCAAGACTTGAATGACTAGCTGCCATCTTCACGCTCTCAAATCAAATGAATAGAATAATAACAAGAAAATAAGAAACCAAAATTACAATCAGCTTGGTAGTTGTCTCCAGAAGATTTAAATGAGGAAGTAATGTCAACTATCTGTTGTGTTCATGCCTCCCGTAGTCCTCCAGCAGCTCCTGCAGCAGCTCCTCCAGCAGCTCTTCCAGCAGTGACTCTGACTAATCGAGATTCCTGGATAAAACAAGCTGTCCACTGGAAACTGTCCTCTTCTTAGCTTATACAATCATGTTTTATGTTATAGCCTAATGTTTGGTTATACTCACATATGAGCTTAAAAATGTTTGCATCTCAAATGCATTTGAGGTGCCTAAGTTTTTGTCAGCACATTTAAACCACACATTGAGCTTTCATTGGTTTTGTGGCCTTGTATTAAGTTCTGATGTAATAAATTTGGAAGGGAAAAGAACGACGGATGGATTCTCTCTACACAGCTTCAGTTCTTTCTTCTTACTGGTGGGACATTTCAGTTTTTTTCCTCATGAGCCGTGGCACTGCATTCAGGTCAACTTGTTGATGTGGTAGGGCATATGAGCTTTTCACAACTTTTGTTATGAATTATTATGTGATTATGACAGCTTTCAGATTATTCTGATGGAGTTTTTGTTTGTAGAGAAATGAAACAATCCTGGGCAAAATCCCAATTGCACCTGTGAGGGATGGGGAGTTGGGGTTGGGTGTGATATTGGTGTGAGTCGCTAGTGTCCTTCCTAATAATACCCCTGGATGGTGGTAAATGGTTTCCAAGCCTTTGGTGTTTTAAATCATAACTGTAATACACACAGATCTTAGGGGTTATAGTATCCTTTATTGTGTTTGTCAGGGGGAAAAAAATTGATCAATGTCAACCCATGATGCTATGAATCTGCTGGTATTCTTGTCATTGTTCCTTATTTAGTGCCTTGTGGTAACAAAAATAGAGAAACAGTTGTGTTATAAATAGTTAGAACGAGCAAAAAACAATCTTAAGTGTATGTTTGCACACGTCACAAAAGAATAAAAAGTTAAAAAGAAAAGAAAAAAGAACTGTAGGTGGGAGTTCAGGCTCTGCCCCTGACGATGATCGTGGATCGTTTCTAGCTGAGGTGTGGCTTCATATAAAATCCCAACCAGCAGAGTGCTGTGACTGTGGAACTGCATTACAGCACATAGTAAGTGTAATAATAGCTATGCAGGGGTAATTACCATGACGTACGTGTGTATGTGTGTGTGTGTGTGTGTGTGGGGGGCAAATCTCAGTGTGAAACCATTGAGAGGACATTTTGCCTGATTCTCACAGCTTCAAAGGGTTGTTTGAGGGTTAAGTATGGGTTTTAGGGTTCAGGTTAGAATCAGGTTTAGGTAAGGGTTGGTGTTAGGCATTATGTTGGGATGGTCAAGGTTAGGGTGAGGGGCAAGGGAATTCATTATGTCAATGAGTGTCCTCCCAACTATAGAAAGACCAACATATTTGTTTGTGTTTTGATAGACTGATCATCTTGCTACCTTGCGTACATGCATTTATTTATACTTTCGTTAAAAGTATTGCATTATTTTTAGACCATGTGTTTATCAGTAAGACCTGGTCTTGCGATGTATGTAACACAACCCGTACGATGGAATACTTCTGACCCTCACTGTCTTTCCACATGCAGTTGCTTTCTTTCTAAAACAATATTTTGTTTCACGTTTTACAACTGCTTATATCCACAATCTCACAAAGAGGGATTTCTTTCCTTATGTTAAGAGGGGATTTGCGTGCATTTACGTGGCATCTTTCAGTATCAGGGTTTGGAGCTGAAATTTTGAAATGTTCTGTCTTAACAGAGGTAAAAAAACAAAAAAAAAGAACTCACTCGTAATTATCTTTTGTTCTTTTTACTTTCAAAGTTTTTGTCAAACTTTCTTCATTGAATTTTAAGGAGCAAAAATTGACCTTGAGTTTCTATAAACTGGAAGAGAAAAGGATCAGCCCCGCCCCTTTTGTTTGACTGGGAAACCAGCTGTCTCCAGTGTCCTCCTGGCTGTCATCCTCAGCCGGTGCCAGGAGGACACCGGTTGTCCACCAGGCTCCGCCCCACCCCAACGCTGCCCTCCTCAGCCTTGTGGTCCACCCGTGCACAATCCTGTAGCTCCACCCTGTGGAGGGCATGGAGGCCATGGTGACAAAGTAAATACTGTACACCAGTCACAAGAGGTAATAGAAACATTTGAAGTAAAAGTGATCATGCCATATTAAAGAGCCAATTACACTTAAGCAGTTAAAAAAAAATGTTAAATGCAATGGGAAATAGTTTATCCACAAAATCACATTTTTAAAATAATTACATTTTTATGTCCGTCTTGATTCGGTCAATATATTTTCCTTTGTACTTTTGAACACGGTTAATTTTCTGTCATGCTTTCTGCTTAGGCCATACTTTATTTTCAGCCATGCTCGCTGCGTCGCTCTGGGGATGGTCATGTAGTTCAGTCGGTCGGTCTGTCATAACTGTTCCATGGATTGCCATAACACTGGAGACGTTCTCCCCATAGAATCATTTCTCATTAATGTTATTATACACTACTCAAGTGCCAGCGTTAGGTTCGCAGTTTCCTTTCGTTCAACAGTTTTGTTCTTTAGAGGATGTGGAGTAACATATTTTTATGCCATTTTCCATTGGTAATAATAGTCTTCAATAGAAGAACCTTAATGATTTTGATTCCATGTGACCGGAACAAAACATCTTCCAAAACAACCCATTTAACTCTTCCAAAAATGTCTCATATGAGCATTTTCTTGATGCCATCTCTCTCTCTGTGAGTAAAGTTTGCTGAAGCTCAGGCACTACAAGGTCAAACCGCTTGAAAGATCACCATAAATTGGCTGTAATCAGTATTTTTATTACAGCAATCGATCAAATGACCATGTGTAATGTGAAAGGTATTGTTTATGGTGATGAACTCACAGGGCGTTATAACCCAACTTTACAGTTCCTCTCGGCTCCACGTAGCCTTTTAGCATCTTTTCGCTCATCGTTTTAGTTTTCTGACCTGCAGCTTACTGTTTTGAATCAATGTCACAGATCTGTTTTTGACTGTTTTTGACTGAGCTACATGACCATCCCCAGAGCGACGCAGCGAGCATGGCTGTTTTCAGTGAAAAAGCTCCACAAACCGACTGCACACTACCTGCTCAGAGCCAAACAGCCCACAGAACCCAGTTAACAATTAGCTGGTGGCCAGATATCATCCGGAGGAGTTGTTAAGAGGTCAAAAACAGAGCTAAAAGGAGAGTGAACGACTCTCATTCATCGGGTGGCCAGAAACACCACTCCAAATGAATGCTAATGAAACTGAACGTTCCTTTTATAAATTGATTCCTTGATCCAGAAATACAATCATCATTCAAAGAAAACAATAATGAAATAAAATTATAAACTGACACAACAATTTATTTAGTATTTACAATGTAATTATTTATATTTTTCAATTCTGAATTTCCATAATAACTTCTATTAAATGAATTAACTGATTGACACCTCATCACTACATGAAATGACAATGTTTTGTTCTTGCTGTAGTCCTCCGGCCTGGACACCTTCGATTTCCCACCTACAATAATAATCATTTACTAAACCATATACATTTTAAAGCTTATGCGTTTTTCTCAATTCTTAGGATATGAAATGCAACACAATATTTTGGAGTCATGTTGATCTGTCATACTGTATTGTTGTTGTTGTGCTGCTTTAAATGACTTTTACACCTGCCTGCGTGTGACACTGTGTACATTTTTTTAAAATGTATTTGACACTGATCATAGTTGTTCGATTGTGATAAACAACATAAAACTCTTCAACATAAAAGCAAGTGTCTTGCCTCTTTATTTTCTATTTCATTTAAGAGTTTCTTATTACTTTGTATGTGTAATCTATCAGTGTGCACTTGCACATATTATCTTTATTTGCCCAGGGAAGGTTGAATTAAGACCTTTGTCCAGAAATGTTTTTCACTAACAGTTACACACCCTGCACCTCCCCAGTACATTCACTTGGACCCTGTTTTACTCAGCTGTATAATAAGAGTTTTGGAAAACTGTGAATCTTCCATTTCAATGACGCTGAGAGTTAAGGAGTAAAAAGCGACTCAAGGTCAAATGTATTCAAATGTTTCAAGTGTTATTAGACTGCAAATGATCAAAACATCTCTGACTGCTCCGTACAGCAAAGTCTCTAAGGTTTTTGTGAGGGTGTGTGTATCTGTATCTTTGATTATATATGGTCTGTGTATATAATATAAACACACCCATTTAGGTCACAAAGCAAAATGTTCTAATTGGAGTCCGGGCTTCAAATTGAGGTGTGTCTGCACATATAAAGGACATACAGGGGACGGCCGTGTCTGTGGATCTACTCTCCAGGGCACAGTAGGTTCAACTCTGAAAGTCTGCTGATGATTTGTAGTTTCATTAATATGACAGGACTGTGCTTATTTATTTAAAGTGCTTTTTTCCTTTTCAGGATCTGCAGTTTCAGTTTAAGTTACAAAATGTACGGGCACAACCAAGGTAAACACAGTGACTTTAATAATGTATGTTAAATGTGCATTACATACTTACGAAACACTTTTATTTAAATACTGACTTATATCTGTTTCCTCCTTTCTCCTAATGATTAGGAAACCAGTACCCCCCTGGCTACCCGAACAATCCTCAACAGATGCCAGGGGGTTACCCTCACCATCCTCCCGGGACCGTCCCACCACCAAACTACCCTCCACACGGTCCACAGGGAGGTTACGGACACGGACCTGGGCCTGGTTATGGCCATGGCCAAGGCCAAGGGCACGGGCATGGGCACGGACATGGACATGGACAGGGCCATGGAGAGTGCCATGGACAGGGCCACGGACATGGGCACAAGCACAAGCACAACCATGGCCACAAGCATGCCAAGTGTCACAAGAACGGAAAGGACTGTCACGGGGTAAGATTGGTTTTATTTGCTTCAGAAATTCATTTTTATTCTGAATTCAGACAGTGAAATACTGAACATAAAAAAAAATATTTCAGTACAATACAACCAGCAACTCACAGGGAATCACAGAAATGCTGTATTATTGGTCAAATACTGGCAAATTATTTCAATTTTCTGATCAAAAAATGAATGATAGCCTATGATTTTTCTATTCTCCAATTTAATGTAGATAAAGCAGTTGTAATCTGAGCTTTACATCAGTTTTAGAGGACTAAAGTGATTCACTGACGTCTATCTGTTGTGTTCATCCCTCTGTGTAGTCCTCCAGCAGCTCCTGCAGCAGTGACTCTGACTGATGAAGACTCCTGGATGGAAAGAGACAAGTTGCTACCTGGACACCTTCATCCTCCTACCATATATTATAATCAAAGTTTTACTGCCATAAGGTCTCTTCACATATAAGCTTAAAATTATATTTGTATCAAACACCTACATTTTAACAAAAATGTACCAGAAAAACATGATCAGGTTTCTGTCGAAACATGTATGAAAAACAGCTTTAGCTGTGTAAATGAAATCTTCTTAAAATGTCGTGACTTTGGTGTTAGAGACATGTCACAGACATTATTGTATCCATGATTGTTTTTTGTTTTTTTTTGAGAAACAGATTTCCGTGTGTGTGTGATAAATGTCAGTAAATGAACTATGCAGTGTCTTGCTTTTTTATTTTTATTTTTTGTCTCCCCGTTTCTTGATACGCCTGCCTCCTCCTCCTCCGTCCACTAAGTGGCATCTTTATTTGCCCAGGGAAGGCTGACCTGAGCACGTTTGCTCGGCCACACCTTGGTCGTAGCGGCACGTCGCGCCCTGGAACCGTCAGTGCAACCACCCAGATCTTCTTCTGATAGCCTGTGTAATCAACCGCTTAGTTAATGTTGATGTGAAGCCTTTTACACAACAAGTTCACTGGTCGTCGAGGGGCCGCTCTCTCTCATTCTTGTTACTTATTGGAAAAAAAAAAAACTGGACAAACTGTATTTGTAGTCAGTGGTGAAGGATGAATCCAGATCCTTTAAGTAAAGTAGCACTACCTCAGTGTAAAACTACACCACTAAATTCATAATCTTACTTTAGTATTTAAGTATTACTAGCAAACTGTATTTGAAGTATCCTAAGTCAAAGTACTCATTATGCAGAATGGCCTCTATGATATTATTATGTTATTGTCAGTGATGCATCGCTGTGTATGCATGAAGCGGATTCAGGCAAATCTTCTGTCAACTAATGTGTATGCCGCTGGGTACTTAAATCTATAGCAAGGCATCATATTTTATAACTCGCTCAGGCTGTTTTTAAGGCTTGATCTTTGGAGCAACCGGTAGCTACAGCTGTCATTGAAACACGTGGTGTAAAACGTACAGTATTCCCCCGGGAAATGTAGTGGAGTAGAGATATAAAGTGGTATGAAATGGAAACACTCAAATGAAGTGCCAGTACCTCCAAACCGTGGCTGCTGTGGTGGCGCGGCAGTTGAGTAAATCTTTCCAAAGTCACTTTCCAGCCTTGTTAGTTTACCACGCAGCCGTGTTTCGGTCGAACGCAGTCCAAACGGGACTGTCGGACGGCTCAAAGTTTCTTTTCGCTACTGCTCCTCTAGCGCCACGTGCGGACAAAACTACAAAATCGCGAAATAAATGTGCACCATATTTGGAGAACACTAGCGTCAAGTGCCTCCTCCCCACAGCAGGTGGCAGTGTGCCACAGACACGGCGCGGGCTCGGTCTCCCTCGATGGTGTGGTACGCCCGCTATGGCGTCATCGACAGCGACCAATCGGGGGTAGCACGTTACTTCTTCCCGGAAGTAAACGCTAAACGCAAGAACTTCAGAAGGAGAGTGCAAGAAAAAAAAAAACAGAAAAAACAAGTAGTGCCTGAACGCGCAGTTGGCGACGCGGCACAAGGCAGAAATAATAATGTCCTTAGCGGTTTTGACATCCACATACAGGTAGGTGCTAAGTGACGGCTTTTGTAGCCTAACCTATACGGTGTAGTAGGGCTTTTTCTTTCAGAATATTAGTGTAACAGTGAAGCTGGAAATGTAGCTTAATGTCAGGCATACCGAAAGCAGGCTGAGGTATGTGTAGGATGCGGACTAACTTACTTTATTTACTGTATGTGCGATATATGGTAGAACGGAGAGGGAGTCTATGGCCAGCTCCCCTGTGTTAGTGTTTTAACTCTTGAGTAAAATGTGAGACTGTGGAGCCAAAGCAGATGCTGTGTGTGCAGCCTGGACGGTCGTTAATATCTGCAACCACCCTGTCCTGGCTGTCTCCTTCAGGCTGAGGTCCATCTGCAGGCTGCAGCGACTCCAGGGCCACATGGTGAGCAACCCAATATAATGTACTATCATACTGATTTTATTTGTTAATTGTTTGTTTGTATTTTTGTGGATTTAAAAATTAACCAATATTGATGCTGCCCTTTACCTGGTTTTGGCCAATTAACTGATAAACTGCTATTGAAGTTTAGTTGTCTTGGATCTGGCTTCACTTCTGAGATAACCTGTTTTTTAATCCAGGGCACTTTATAGGAACTCTCTCATCTTTCATTTCTATTTTTAATAATTGAGGGCAGTTTTCACTTCTGACATATTAAACGTATAATCATTGATTCTGCTGTGTTATCCAGTTAAAAGGTCCATCACATATTTCACACTGATGTGACACCTCTTCAGCATGTCACTGCAGTGTCTTTCAAGTGGATGGCCCCTGTGACTTCAATGAACAAGCTTTGTAAATTAAATTTAGGGGACTTGAGTCCTATAAGAGATGCTGCTATCTGGAATCGGCTAGATAGGTCGACACAGGAACTGAAATCTGGACACCAGTACACCTTATCAGAAGACTGTTACTGTTACTATTTAAATTGAGTTGAGTAATACTGCTCTTTTTGAATTTTTCTACAGTCCGTTGTAAAGATTGGTACATATGTTGCCTGCTGTATCTATTTTACATCAGATGTCCAGTCATGTGGAACCAGAGGTTCTCCTGGAGAAGATTGGCAGAGCTGGTGTGATCACCATGAACAGACCCAAAGTCCTGAATGCCCTCAACATGACCATGATTCGACAGATCTACCCTCAGCTCAAGGTATATGGAAAGCCTGGTTAATGGAAACTTCAGCTGGGGCAAATGTCAAGGACTGGAGTGTGTCAAAAGTCATTTCTTACAGCAGTGAGTTACTGATAGGGACTGGCTACTAGTATCTCATTTAGTTTGACATTGTCGAGAGTTGGATAGATTTGCTCATAAACCTATTCATTTAGAGAAGCACTTGTATTCTGCACAAAAACTCTTTTATGCACAATTTTTACCCCTAAGTGTAGCACTTATGTAAGAATGTAACTACTTTAACTTTGTGAAAACAATAATTAGGTTTGATGTATCTGGATACCAGAAGACACACATAAAAATGTTTGTAATAAAACAGTCATTGCTCCCATCAAATAAAAATTGCCTTCTTTTTCTGGAATTGGAGCACATACCTGTTTTATTATTTGCACTTAAAAGTATCCCAATATCCTCTTGCTTGTTTAGCTTGCCTGTAAATCTTCAGTCCCCTGAAGGCCACATCTTCACAGACTACAGTCATTAAATGCAGAAAACACTAAAATGGAAAAATTTAGTACTACATTGGTCTCAATATTAATTAAATAGTTTTAAATAGTTGTGGTTCTTTGAACTTCTGTTTTGAGTGTCCAAACTCAAAACTAAATGGCACCTAACCTTGCTTTAGCTTAGGAACAGATCAAATCAACATATGTTTTGTTTCTGATGATGATGATGTCCTGTAAATTTGCTGCTGCTATTTGTGTGTGTGTGTGTGTGTGTGTGTGTCTGTGTGTGTGATTCTAGAAATGGGAAAAGGATAATGATACTGACATTGTCATCATCAAAGGAGCAGGTGGAAAAGCCTTCTGTGCTGGTGGAGACATTAGAGGTAAGGAGTAGCCTTGCAGCTTCAGTCAATGCAGAGTTTTTATGTGCAACATCGTGACTGTAGCAGAACCATGTCGCTTCATTATCATTTTGTTCCCTTTTTTTTTTTTCAGCGGTCACGGAAGCGGGGAAGGCTGGTGACTCTCTTGCACAGGACTTTTTCCGTGAGGAATACATTCTCAACAATGCTATAGGTATGCCTAATGACGTCAATGACAATTGCACCTGTCTTATCAACAGTCAGATCTCTGCTTAACCACTTGGCATTATTAAAGTCACTTTTCCTACTTGTTTTTACACATTTTATGTCATCTTTCAAGGAGTATGCAGGAAACCATATATTGCCCTTATTGATGGAATAACAATGGGAGGGGTAAGTACATTTATTTTTAATATATTTATATTACATTTTTAGGCTAACCTTAGACCTTACCAAACAACGTACCTTCCTTATGCATAAATTTATATTTTTTTGGCAGAGTTTTAGCTACTTTATAGCTAATGAGCATTGCTGTTTGAATGAATGAGGTGTGATATTTAGTATTGCCAGTGGGTGTCAGTAGAGAACTATCTTCCACTGATACCTGCTGCCAGTGGCAAGGTGGCCTCGGATTGGATGAAACATAAAGTGACAAAGCATTGTTGCTGCCACTGGTTTTTTCCCTCCAGGTGTCAGATATGGTTCGAATTTGAATTGGAACCTTTGCCCCACAGTAAGTATGATGATTCTAAATTCAGACAGAGCTGCACAAAGGCTCATTCATCAGGAATGACTTTGATAGGAAAGCTCTGTAATTTATTAAATGGTATAACTCACCTGGTTGGACAAGATCTCTGGCTTTTGGATGAGTCTGTTCTTTTTTACATCTCCTCTGTTTGACCTTGACTGTGATTTTACCCCTGAAGTGTCACCAAGGTTGCTCACAGCCACCATTACCTACTGGGTCATTACTCATCATGTCTCTGCGTGTGTGTCAGTGTCCCCGTGGCGCAGAGATGTGTGAGGACCTAACAAGCCCTTTCGCACAACAGCTACCCTCATTCTTGGTTTCTGTGAACTATACTCTCTGGCATTCTTGAAATCTCTTTCCCAGTAGTTTTTACCGCAGTATGTGGTATAGATCAAGTACCTTGGTATCTAACTGATGACGATTCTCGAACTTTAAATTGTAGCTTTCTGTATTTTTGGTTTGAAAACTGAATTGATTTGTTGTTCTTGAGCTTCTGTGTTCTTGTTTGACTGCTGCTCTTTATACTTAAGGCTTGTGTGGTGTTATTTCGGATGGGATCTTGGTTCTGTGCTCTATTTTTCTGAATTTGCAGTTCTTTTAAGCAGAGGGAATTAGGAATAATATGGCACGAGATGGGCTTAATAAATGAAAGGACAGTAGTTGGGTCATGTATGGTTTTATCTTCTGTTGACATAGAGGGCAGAGAAGAACGACACATATGGAGAGAGTTGTGTTTAAAAAGTCCAATGTTCACTCTCTTATCAGCTCTGTTTTGGTCTTTGATAACTCCTGAGGGAAATATCTGGCTCTTTAGCAGCTAAGGGCTCCAGTATTGTTCAACAGCTACTTGCTAACTTTGTCTGTCTGCTGTTTGCTGCTGGGAAGGTAGTGAACAGTGGGTTCATCAGAGCTTTTTCAACGACAGCAGCTGCCTTCTTCTGGAAATAATGCAGATGGGAGGAGTGAAAGTGAAGGAAAACAGTAAAGTTGCAGGCTGGAAAACCAAAACAATGAGCTAAAAGACGTTAAAATGCTCTGTAAAACTGTAGGAAACTGCAGAGTTGAGTGATAATTCTCTGTGGGGTTGTCACTGTGAGATCACATATAGTCATTTCATCAGTTGTTATTTCAAAATATTGATGAGTGCAGCTTCAAAGTTATTTTCCCCCTACCATGACAGCGGTCTGGCTTACAAATATCAGTGATCAAAAATACTCCATTTGTTTTCATTTAGACAGACCAATCACAAAAGGGAAGTGGGTGTTAAGGAATTAAACTTTGGACTTTGATGTTTTTACCATTTCCGGGGCTGACCTGTATCAATGTATCTATTTACCAAAAAAAAAAAAAAAACTACCAGTTGGTTCTATAGGCTGCTATGGACTTTCAATACAGGAAATTGAAAGAGAAGAAAATATCCAAAAAAATGGCAGCGTTTTTTGTTAGTATTTTCAAGTGTAGTAAATATTTCACACTGGTACATTTACAGGGTGATGAATCCTAGAAGCTGTGAACCGCAAAATGATCTCCTTTGCTTGTTTTTCCCATGTATAGACAGCATTGATGATGAATCACATCCCTTTTTACCATTTTCCTTTCCAAAAGAGACAGAAGCGATAATGTTTTTGTCAGAGCAACACGCAGTAGTGGATACAACGGACAGCTGAGCGCTTGGTTCTGATGTATGCTGTACCGTGTGGTGTGGTATACGTCAGTTCTGTTCATCATCCCAGCAGAAATTTAAAGCTGGGATGTTTGTTGAACTATTTTCACTGCTTATCACACTTATTTCACCTTTTTTTCTATGAATTTGTGGGAATATAGTGATTTGAAGTCTACCTCTAATATCTGTCACGTCAGCTCAAAGACACTAATGTTGACATCCTCAGGGTGATTGCTGTTTAATGTGTGTAGTGGCTGAAAACAGGCTAGTTCTATATATGGAAAAGTCAGAGAGGCACTAGAGTCTCTGATCCCAGATCTGCACAGAACTCAGGGCAGAACTCCCACGACGAACAAGTATTCTTGCCTTAATGATAACAAACCAACAGGGAATAAAGACATGTCATTAACAGGTCAAAGACACACACACACACACAGTGTCTATCTGTTTGACTCTGTCTTACATCACAAGGATCTCATCTCACGCACATCATTCATTGCTCTCCAAGTTTAAAATCCCTAGAATTAAGGTCTGCGAACTCTGAAGTGTTATTAATCTGTGTCTGCTGTGCTTTGCATTTGAGCAGACTCTGTCTCTCTCTCTTTTCAGCACATTTGAGTTTGCTCTTCAGATTTGAAACATTTACATAGTCAGACAGTAGGCATCTCACATTGATTGTTTTTAAGACGGTTTTAACAGGGGTAGCGTAGTGGCTGCTGCCCCGTTGATGGATATTTGTCCAGCGTTGTATGACTGTAATCTCTGTCTCCTGGAGAACAGAGCTCTTATTTGCTTATGTCCACATCGTCTGATTAGAAGACAACAGTGAGAGCCAAAAAGGACCTCTGGGCAGATTTTGATCCCTGCATGAAGGTTTTCATTTTCAGAGCCAGTACAGTGCCTGTTTTGAAAGTGAATACTTAGTGCAAGAGTGATTTGGAAAGTAACGCAACATGCATGTTGTGCATTTTCAAACAGATTTCACTTTCGCTTCAAGTGTTTATACCTCTTACTTGTGTCTGTTCACACCAACTGAAAGGCTTCTGCATTATCCACACAGGCTTTTCCACTCTCATACACCGTGGCAGCTATTAATTAATGATTTTGCCAAACTTAACTTCCTCTATTTTGCTTGGAGAGCAGAGGTGGTGCACTGGAGAGATGCAGAGAGTCTTGCAATTCCTCTACATCATTTTAATGGACTTCACCTCATCTACTCAATCAATATTTTGTTTATTTAAAGTAAGCCAGAGATCCTGATGAGGGCTTTATGAGCTGCTCCACGTTCATGGTCAGTGTAAACTATGCCTCCTTGGTTATAAATTTTGTAGGCTATTCTGTTTGTAAGCAGGAGCTATAAACATGCTCCTCTGCACACTTTTTCACATTTCCATTGTTTACAGCAGGATCTGGAGACATGTTCTTATATGGTGCTTGGTGGTACCACACCAGCACGTAACATTGTTCCACTACTTTTATGGCAAAACTTGGGTAATGTGATATTAAACGGTTCCTCATTCCTCTGGGTACATCCAACGAACATTGCGAAAAGACTTTTTTCTTTTTCTTTCACTCATTTCAAAAAGTCTGCATTCCCACTGTTTATTTTCAGGTCGTGTTATTTCTACACTTTGGAGGAAATGGCTGCTATTATGCACAGTATATAGTTAATTTATCATATTCCAAGCGCACTCCATTCTACATGGCTCATTCAGTATCTAATAATAGATGAGCACAAGAGGAACACTAGATGTTTTGCAAAAACTTTACCTTACTCAAATGGAACTCTAAAATGGCCAGTAATAATTGAATAAATTATGGAACAAACAGTGGTATGAAGAATGCAGTAACATATATAAATGACCAACTTGTGAACATTAAATATCTTTTTAAAATTCTCAGCTCATCATTATGAAATATGATTTCATCTTTATTTTCCTAGGAATACAGCTTTTTTGGCATTAATTTTTATATAATTATACTATATTTGTATTTCAGAATGCCCAGGATTGCTGTGTTCATCTTAAACATTATGAATAGACATTATGAAAAGTCATTATGCCACAATGTAATAATAATGATAATAATAGTTTTGTTGTTGTTATTTGAAAAGGGCATCTCAAAAATTACTAAAATTACATAATAAACTCGAATTAAATTCTCACTACGATAATAAGTGATGCAATAACATCTCAGTAAATTTAATGCATAATCATTCCCTAACTACTTATTTCATAATGTCTTATTTAATATTGTTTATTTTGGAGTTCCATACACTGATTGTTTTCAAATTCTGCATATCCAACTTGTTCATAGAGAAAATGAACCCAGTGCCTGTCTTTGCTCTAAGCCCAAGTGCTGACGTGTTGACAAAGTGCAGTCATGATGTATTTCATGTCCTAAGGGGACATAAATCACAGTCTGTGTCTCTGTATCTTGCCTTTTTTTTTTTGTATTGGGATCTGTCTTGTCCAGAAGCCCAGCTACTCTTTGCAGAGGTCTGTTTAGCCTCCAGTGATCAGATATTTTTAATCCTCTGTGGTGATTTGTCACACAGCCTCAAGGCAAACCCTATAGCACTGCTCTCTTGCTCTGTACTTGTCTCTTTTTTTGCTGTTCACTAAGAGCAAGGTGACTACAGCTTGTGTACTGTAATCACAGAGTCAATAATTGTTGGTTGGCAGTGATTTAGCCCTTATATTTGTGTACAGTGTAATATATTATAGACAGTTTTATTGATCTCTTATGAGCCCGAATGCAGTATGAAGTAAATATTTCATAAATAGGGATCATACGTACATTGACTTTAAGTAAACCCACATCTATAAATTATTCATAATTTTCAGGATATTTCCTACACTTACCGTATACTCCAAATAAATTGATGTTATCCCTCAGGCAAAATACCTGTGTTTTGACTGCTCCACAGTGGACCACATTTGTCCTGCACTGGCTGACTAACTACGTCTGAAGTTTAATATGCAATTAATTGATTAGTTGATCAAAAGAAAATGAATCAACAATATTAGGAATCAATCAATTATTTTCATGTTCTTTTGTTGTATATATTTATGTTTTATGGTCTATAAAAGTACAAGGGAGATGTTGGGCAACTTTTGGATTATGTTTTGAGTAAAGACAGGAGCTATTATGGTTTAAGCTGCAAGGGAATAGAATACGCCAAATCAGAGAAACTTCTTTTAATGTCGCTGGAATCCCCAATCCTATTAAACAGGCTAAAATTCGAACCAAGTTACAGAAAGAGAAATCATGTATAGTGTATTGACGGAAAAACCCACTTCTCCCAAGCAGAACATAATAAACAGAATAGGATGGGCTTCAAGTTTGTTTTTTCTTCAGTACTGACTCTGGCCACAGCAGAGGATTGGCTATATTAATTTCTAATAGGATAAACCATGGACATGCCTCAGAAATTAAAGACAAGGAGGTAAGGTTTATTTTGTTAAAAGGGCAAATAGAGGGGATCCCACTGACATTATTTAATGTTTATTCCCCACCTGGCTGTGATTTTAGTTTTTTACAAAATATTTTCAACATTATATCTTCTGAAACCCAAAGTATACTCATTTGTGGAGATGATCTGAATGTCTGTCTGAATAACTAAATTAGATTCTGCTAGATTAGGTATTCACCAGATACCATCAATTGTTAGAAGAATAAATTACCCAATGCAAGATATAGGGATAATAGATGTATGGAGGGACTTCTTCCCCACAAATCGAAACCTTACATTTTACACTCACCCCCATGCAGTTTACTCCAGAATTGACTATTTCTTGGCTTTTGGGAGAGATATGCAGACTGACAACTGACTGCGAAATAGGAACAATAGACATTTCAGATTATGTGCCACTGTCAGTTACTCTCTCTTAAGGTAACCAACATAAATCTACTCTTTGAAGACCAAACTCAAGTATATTAAACAGACCACACATTAAAGAACAAATTGAGAAAGCGCTTAAGCTGTATATGGAACAAAAATGATAAGGGGGAGGTGAATCCATCCGTGCTATGGGATGCTAGTAAGGCAGGGCTGAGAGGGAAGATTACTGCAATCTCTTCTTTTCTGAAGAAATTAAGACAGCAGAAACTGTGCTAAAATGTCTAGAAATAGAAAATCAAAAGAAAATGAACCAGGATCTTCTTCAAGATATCAAAAAAGTTAGAAATGAGATTGACAATTTACATACCCATGATTTAGAAAAGAAGATAATACTTTTGAAACACAGACACGATGAAGTTGTTGGTCATTCTGTGAAGCTCTTGGCAAAGAAGTTGCAATAACAGCAGGCAAATTAAAATATAGATATAAAATATGTGATTCAATAACATAAACAACCCATTAAAAGTTTCAGGAAATTAAAAGTGTATTTGAATCTTACTACAAACGACTTTATGCTAAACCACCAGAACAATGAGATGGGAATATAGACTCTTTCTTACATTCAATAAATCTTCCCTGAAACCCTGCGGTTCAAAATGACATGCTTAAATAAAAAATAACAGTACAAGAGATACCGCATATGAGGCCACTGATAGACTTAAACCAATAAAATCTAGGGGCACGGACGGATTTAACTCAGAATGGTATCAAATACTTAAAAAAGCTTACACCAGGCTTTCTCTCTGCTTGTAATTGGGCACTAGAATAGGGTGAATCCCACCGTCTTGCCACAGTATCAGTGATCACAAAAGAGGGCATTACAAAACTGAATGTGTCAAGGTTTAGAAAAAATTTTGGTTTCATCAGGATGATATTAATATTATCAAGAGTCTCTATGATAAGCCATCCTCTAGAATTGAAATGAATGGGAATTAAACAAACAGTTCCCCTCTTGAGACAGGGTGCCGTCAGGGGTGTGTCAGCTCTCCATTCCTCTTTGGATTGTTCATTGAACCACCCAGCCAATGGATTAAACCGCCCCACAGCATGAAAGGAATAAGCATAGCAGGGTTCGAACATATAATTGCTCATTTTGCTGATGATGTCCTGGTTTATTTGAGTGACCCCTCTTTCTCTATTTCCAATTTAATTAATTCACTTCTAGTATTTGGACCTTTTGTCAGGGTATAAAATAGATGTACAGAAGACCCAAGTCTAACTATGCCCCTCCAGATAACACAGAATCTGATTAAAACCTTAATTAGCAGGCAGAATCAATTGAATATCTCAGGGTGTATCTGCCTAAAGATTTTGACAGACTTAGGCCCATCAATTATGATCCACTGAACTCAAAAATTAAAGCAGACATAGCCAGATGGAAACTGTTTCTATTCATGGGCTACCCTCTAGAGTTGAATCGGTGAAAATGAACTTATTACCAAGACCTTTTTATCTGTTTCAAACCTTGCCTGTTGATGTTCCAGATGAGCTGTTTGTGGAGTGGGATTGACTCATTTCAAAGTACCCGTAGCAGGGCAAAAAACCAAGGAGGAGCAAGAAATAAAGGGGTTCTAGCACTGCCATACCTGAGGGACTATGACAGGGCTGCTCAATTAAGAGCACTTACTTGCTGTTGTAATCCCAAATACATTTCACAATGTAAAGTTTTTGAGACTGCTCTAACAGACAATACCCCAGTTCAAGCTATGATACCAGATAAAAGTTGATGTACAATCTTAACAGATAAGGACAACCCAGGGATTAGTTAACCTCTGAAAATATTGAATGATATGGTTCAATTTAAAAACTGAAGAAAAATATCTGATATGGTGTGCTATGACACGGATTTAAATACTTTAAATCTAGACAAAAGATTTAAAAATTAGGCCACAAGGGGGCTCTCTGCTTACTGTACCTTTGTACAATGAAATTCAAGATATTCAAACCCTAAAAGATATCTTCCAACTGGAACAAAAGGATTTTTATAGATATTTACAAATGAGACATAATTTCTATCAAATAATCAAAGCCGGATAAACATAAGAAACACAAAAGTATATGAAGGGAAAAATGATGGGGTTGTGGTTTATTAACTTTATTATTTTTTTTTTTTCAAAAAATACAGTAAACAACTTTATTAACTTTACAGCAAACTGCTTGACTCCGCGTACTCTGCTACACGTGCTGCAGACAGTGCTGAGAGTATTGTAAACAATGGCGTTGGAGCACTGTCTGCTCAACAAACTGTGATGGCACCATTATGTTCTAAATAAAAACTTTTGTATTGGTGCTTATCGGATAACATATATGCTGATACTGATATATCTGTGATAGGCCCATATCAGCCAATAAATTCGGCTGACCAATGTATTGGTCAGGCAGTAAAATTAATATTTTCTTTAAAGCTGCAAGTGAGCAAATTTCAGTCATATTTAGTTAAATGGATACAATACTGTAGTGCCATTGAACTTGGCTATTTTATGGTATAGTTTTTTTAGGGTGTAAATAATGGACAAAATAATTGATTTACCATTGTCTTCTGAAGGAAATCAATGAATGTGATTTTCCTTTGTGCTGTAAGCAAGTTATCTTTATTCCAACCTGTTCCATACATTTCCTTACCTGTTTTTTTGTATCATTTGATTGTTTGTGTTTTGTTAGTTTGTACGTTTTATTTTGCTTTGTACTTCTTATTTTTTATTACAGATTGTGCTTATGCAAAAATATATGAGAGTAATGATGAGAGAGGTCTATGGTGTAAAAATTGAATGATCTCAATAAAAATTATTATAGAGAGAACAATTATTCTCACTGATCAAGCAAAAATGCCAAACATTTGATGAATATCGGCTTCCAGATGTGAGGATATGCTGCTTTTTTTCTGTTATATTTCATTGCAAAGTTAATATTTGGGGAAGAGTTTTTCACTCTGTCTTGTTCACTGCTCCCCAGTTGAATGCAACTGTGTCATGATTTGTTGCTGTATGTCGTAATGTGTATGCCCATTTGGCTCAAAGGTTCAGTTTCGCTACTTTTCCTTTCCTACCACAGTCCTCCTTGTGTGGCTTGCTAACTTTTTCAACAGCCTTGAAAACATGCTAGAATAAACTTCTATGTATCATGCTGAAATAGTTATTTTCCTTTGTTGTTACATTGCTTTATTATTTATTTCAGTTGTGTTGTTTTTTTGGGGATTTCTTGTGTGCTCTTTCTTTCTTCTCTGACAATTACAATACTGTTGCAGCTGCTACAGCAACTGATTTCCCCATATTAAGAACAATAAAATTTAGCTTGGCTCATAGGTTGCAATAAAAATGACTTTGTTGTACAGTCCCATAGCGCAAAATGAATGTAATGATAAGGTTGTTAATCAGTACCAGTGATTCAGTGATAACATCAGCAGGTGCTGTGGCTTTTAGCCTTCAGTGTTTGCTTTCCAGTCTTATGTTAGAGTAAAGATCCCCATCTATAAACTTTTAAGACACATTCATTGTACACGAATATCCCCATGGTGCAGAGTGGTACTTCCCACAATTACCTGTTTATTTCTACCCTTTCCTTTATGTGACAGCCCTCCACAGCTGAAGTGGGACTTCATGTTATACAGGGATTGATTAAAGACACAACCTCTTTTGCTCTGTTACATCCCTGCAGCAGGTGTCAAATTACTCTCTCAGTCTAGAGAAGCAGGCTGATGACAGAGAGGTCGGTACTTTGAATCTTTAGACGTAGTAACCTAAATTCATCTAGCTTTAAAGCACTTTTGTACTTTTCGTGTAATGTATAGAGCTGAATAGTGCAGATTTGGCAGGATACACTACAGCAGTTAGACCTCCCTTTTTTTACAGTGGCCAACTATAGTGCTGCCACAGACAAATCCCCTGTGGTTTGGGAAATATGCAAGAAAGAGTCCAGCACATAATAAAGTGCTGCAACCTGCCATTATTAGTCTTCCATTTTGTACAGACTAAACAAATATAACATAAAGTGTTAATTTATGCGCTGGTAGGCTTTTTTTTTTTACCTCTGGTTAGAGCCAGAGTAGCCATTTCCCCTCTTTCCAGTCTTTATGCTAAGCTAAGCTAATCATCTGCTGGCTGTAGCTTTATATTTAACAGAGAGATATTACAGTGGTATTGATCGTCTCATCTAAATCTAGGAAAGAAAGCAAATAAGAGTGTTTTCCATAATGTCAAACTAGGGTTTTAAATCACTTCCCTCCTAGGCCGTTTTTTAAAAAGAGACATCCCTAAAACTGTTGACACGACACCTCAAATGGCCAAGAAGGTGACTTACTTCTCTTTGTATTATGAAGATTTAATATTTGTAAAACTCTACCAGAGCCTATAAAAGCTGTAAACGTATATGACATCATCCCACTGTAAATCTGTCTATCTGTCTATCTATCTATCTATCTATCTGAAATTGAAACAGACAAGAGAAAAAAATCTTGGCACCTGTGATATTGAGCTGTACAAACAGATGTATGTGCTTTGACGATGCCACCTTGGCACAAACCAGATATAAGAATTCATTAAAAGAAAGGAATGAGCAGTGTCATCCGGTTCATGTGGATCTGAAACCCTCGGGATTTACCTGCTGATGTTCCAGAGTCATTAATCACCACCAGTCAGTGACATATTGGATTTTCCTCTGACCTGACCAGTAAATGACCCTGCTCCTAGGTATTATTAGGCATCCAATCACAACATATTCCCCTATGGCTGAATGATTACTGAATTAATAAGAAATTATCAGAATACTGAAGGTCAGTGGAGTAATGTGATTACTTTCCACTGTTGGACCCCATCCCCACCAGAAAGAGAACAGAATTTATCATCTTCTTTACCTTGAGCTCAGTACAGTACTTTTTTTTTTTTTGTGCCCTGTCTCTAGCTTTATGACTATCTTGTTTTTATTTTAATATTGATGGTGCCCACATTACAATGTAACTGATTATTTTTATTGGCCCATCCTGCATTTTCCCCTTGTCTCATCAGCAGGATATCAGAACATTACAATGAGAGCTTGGTCTCCTTGTCCCCTGCTATTTAGATAAACGACAGTTGGATAAATAAGTTAATGAAGTATTATTCTTTGTGTTTGCGATTAAGAAATGTTGTTTACCATTGTTTTTTTGTGACAAAATCTTGTTTGAAATTGGCTTGTTGTTTAATGGTGCATAGGCTTTACCAGTCAAGCAGTCATTAAGAGTACGGTCTAGACCTGCTCTACATGAAAATTGCCCTTAGATAACCTCTGTTATGATCTGGCGCTACATAAATGAAATTGAATTGAATTGAATTAACAGCTGCCATTCTGTATGTGCGTGTGTTTTTGTGAGTGTGTGGCTGTATTTCTTTCAAGTTCATTTCTGTTCACTGTGATCTTGACTCAGACTGAGCTATGCTGTCTACAAGTGTCTGAAACTGTCATTAGAAAAGAAAAGCTTAAGTGTTAATAATTCTTCTAATTGAACTACATGGTCATTGACCTGTCAGGCAGTACAATGCACCTGTCTGTGTATCTACACTGTATGATACATGTAAGCCAGGATGCATGCATGGGTATACTGTTTCCATGGTAACTGTATAATTTAACACACAGACACGCACACAGAGTTCTCATTGTGCTGGAAATGTCCTCTGGCCAGTGCTGCTCATTAGCCTCACCTCTCCCTGCCGGGCGCCACCCACGTTAATCAGACACACACTTACGCAGGGTTGGCCTGGTTTCCTTTTTTTTTTTTTTCCAGTCAGCATTTTCCATCTCAAACTTCTGGTCAGTCTTTCTTTGTAGAGGTGACAGTTATTAATGTTTTCACTATGCCCTGCTTTCCCCCTCTGTGTATTCTCTTTGCCCAGCCGGTTGCCTCCTCTTTTCATCAGGTTACTGATTTTTTATTTTTTTTTATTTTTTATTTTTTTTTCCTAACCTTTGTTCTCCTCCACCTGCAGGGCGTAGGTCTGTCAGTTCACGGACGGTTTCGAGTGGCCACTGAGAAGACGCTGTTTGCCATGCCAGAGACTGCCATCGGTAAGACTCTCCGGCTGCACTGGCTTCTGTCTTCCTCGATAAAGGGATGAGGGGCGGCCACTGGTTGACCCACATCAGTGTTAATGGGTATCCAGCATATTAATTATGGAGGAGCAGTGATTTCAGTTGCTGACCCAACTGGATCCAATTCATATGTTTCATAGACACAACGTCTGTCTGATAGCTGAATTCTATTTAGTACAGTACTTTATAGGATAGATAACCTCATACTGATAGTAATGGATTCGAGGGATTGTCTGCAAAAATGCCCAGTGTGGTATTGTGGAAAATAAGAGTCTATAGTCACGCCAGCAGCTCTGTTAGGTTGCATTGGTCAAGAAAACTAAATGCAAGCCGGATAAAAGTTTAGGTCCCAAGTTACTTTTTGATCCTTACTAGTGGTGGTAAAGTAAATTTCAAAACTATAGTGGAAATTGTATGCCCTCATTGTAAAGTACATCACATTCTGTTCAAATAAAACCCAGAGTAATAAGATACCACAAAACAGCCTTAAGCCTGCTGACAGGTGATCGAGCTGTGCAGCCACCATCAGTGACTGATGCCGCTTGTCACTTCGGAAAGCAGGATTTCTCTTTTCCCAAAAGACATGTTTCCTCAATTCCCCCTTTGCTTCTCCTTCTTGCAAATTAAATGGGAGAGAAGATAAGATGCAAGTGAGAGAAATGAGGAGACGGTAAGGGGAACTGGAAAGTGGATCAACCATAGGAGAAAATCAAACAAACTGACAACACTTTCATGGCAATCCATGCAATAGTTGTAGTAGTTACAACGTCACGATGCCACGAGAGAAAAAGTCATGATGTGTGTCTTCTAAGCACTGATTTGTAGAGCTTAATGATTCAGACTTTAGTGTTATTGTGTATTGACCTTCAATGGTGTATTGTGATATTATGATCATGTTCTGTTACTGTTATACAAAACATTAAATAAAAAAATAGTTATTAAAATATGTATTGCATCAAACACCAGTTTGACACAGTATTATACATTTGATGTGATTTGTATTTATTTGACGTATTATGATAAAGATCAGTATAATTATTATTAATATAAATTAATCTTGCTATTAATATCATGATATTGATTTCAACAGTATAGTCCATTCCTTTCAATCTGCTGTATATCCTGGACACACAGACATGTCATGGTGATACTGCAGCAGTCCTCTGTATTTTTCTAGTACAGCTGCAGCTTTACCACAGACACACTTATTTGATCCGGCACCTCAGGAGGATAAGAAATTAAAAAAAATAAATAAATAATGGATTGCATCAACCAGGGGAGAGATGGGACCCAAAATTCTTGAATTTTCAAATAAATCATTTCTCAGAAAAAAAATAAAACAAATAGTTAATTTAAGTTGAATTAGTAAAATTTAAAGTTAACGAACACTGAGTCCTCATTTCACTTTAAATTCAACCACTCCAACAAAACCACATTTTGATAATGTTTTCATTAACCTACTTTAATGCTCTGTGTTTTCACATCGTAGAAGAGTTGAAATCCTAAAATAAAGAGCTATTTAAAAAGAAAAAAATGCTTAGAACTTATATAGTTCTAGAAACTTGCAAACCTCATTTGCATCATCTAATACTGCCCAGCAAAAACAAGCAGTATTTAGTATAGTAGCAGAATGTAATAATACATAACATAATTAAACGCTGTTCCACGTGGATCAGCTGAAGAAAGCAATCTTTCATCCACTTGACCCTCTACCCCTGTGATGCGTGTCGTTTTGTCTGGTAGCAGCTGGTCAAATAATTATGTGTAAAATGAAAGATGTTGCTCATAATGACAAACCCACAAAGGATTATCCCCCAACTCTGCAGCTTCCCTTTTTACCCTCTTTTGGTGGCTAAATGGCTTGGTGTCTATAAAATCATCAAGAACTTATTTTGGCGTTTCACACTAAGGCAGTTTGAGTATAAGTGGCTGTTGCCAGGATACTAAGCTATAGTTTGCTCTTTAGCTAATTGACTCCTATAGACAGATGGCCTTCTCCTGAGGCACTGAGGAGCTTAGTAACAAAGCTCTAACAACTCTGATGTTATAGCATAAACTAGTCTGTAGTCACTTGAGTCCAGATGGCTTATCACAGTTCTTTAAGTGCTGTACATATGAATGTGAGCTTGTATAAATTATTTGCAGAAGGCTGGTATACCAATGCATTACTCACAGTGGGTTTGGGGTCAGAATGAGCTTGTGAACTACCCAGACAGCTAATGTCCTCAGTGTCATCTCGCTCGGTGTATTGACCTCATACAGATGGTTGATGGATTCTGAGGTTGTCCTTAAACATGTTTGATGATCACTTTAAATGCTCTTGACAGACTTTCTGCCCAGATGTTCCAAATAATTCAGTTGGAATTAGGTGACAAGTAGGAAATACAGTGAGTACTTGGTGCAGAAGTTGCTTGCTTGAAAGTTTTTTGAAGCTTCAATGTGAATCTCTTCACTTCCTCATAAATTGACTGCATGCACTCATTCCCTCACACTTGGAAGCTTCCAAGGACACTCACGTCATCCCCTATTTGACACACAAACACACGCGCGCACACGCATCAAGCTTATTCTGGTGTATTCTTGGCTCAGACTCCAAAATACATTTTCAGCTGATGTGTAGTGCTGTGCTGTGGTATCTGACTCAGATGTCTGGAGCAGGCTAAGGATCAAGATTATGTTATCAGTGGAGAGGAAATGACTAACAGAAAGAAAAAGGCTGAGGTTCTCATTGATGTGGTCTGATAGTTTTGTGGGATTTTCTCAAAAGCAAGGCCATATACTGAAGAGTGGGAGCAAATGGGATGATAATTCAATTGCACAGGTGGAGAACTGACTATATGAGAGGATTGATTTAGAGTATGTGTGTATCAGGGTGTCTCTGTAAATGTTAATTCTTGCATCCGCGTGTTTGTTTTCCTTTAATCCACACACACGCACCCGTGTGTGTGGTCCAGTACTTGCTGGTGAAGTAGCACAGTAAACAAAACAGATACATTCTGTTTAGTCTCATTATTAATCTCATAAAAAAAACAAGAGCCTCCCGGTGTCTTTTAAACTCACCAGTCCCTTTGGCAAGACGGCAGGAAATCTTGGTCGGTCCTCTTCTGAGCTGCTCTGGTCATAACACCTTGTCACTGTTGTTACTAAAGGCACTTGACTGCCAAGCCTCTGCACTGCCATTATCTGCACGTCCTCTCCTGAATCAGAAACATAGACTTCGCATTGCACCACTTCCTTCTTGGAACAGCATTTTCACGGAGATTAAAGCTGCTTCAACACCCCACATGTTTATTTTAACCGTGATTCCTGGGGTGGAATCCTCTCAAGAGCTCCTCTTATTTGCTGAGTTTACTCTAACTATAGTCACAGCGTGGAATCTGGCTTTTTTTCCACTGAGGTATGCCAGTATTATAGAGAGGGTTTCAAGAGCTGGAACAGACTTGAAAAAGTTTGAAATTAAGTTTGACAAATTCCAGCCCTGAAATGGTGTCGAGCACAGTTAACGTCTCTCTTTTATTCTGACTTATTAGACCTCTTCTCACGAGTGAAAACACCTGTGTGGGTGTGCGGGGCCTTTTTAAAGAAAGCATTTCATGTTTTGATTTATTTTCGACTCAGAAGCTTCCACTGGTCTTTATGTTTTTTTTCTCCCTGGTTGTTTTTTGAAGCCATTTCCCCCCTAACTGGATTTGACTCCAAGGCAGTTATTCTGGCTGATGAGACCTCTTTTCAGAATGAAGACGGGTGGGCTAGGCTGAAATAATGTGAGTCCTAACAGGTGCAACAAAACAGGAGAGGGAGGGAGAAGTCAATTAAGCAAGATAGCACAAAGTCTAAACAACCAAAATATGGGAAAACCCCAGTGTGTGTACACCACAGTTGCTTATAGAATTGAAATGTATGTTAATGAAACTTGCAGGCACCTAGTTCCACTTTTACTTTGATACTGTACTCATTTGGTAGAGACTAGTGTCAGCTGTCCCTTGTTTCCTACTGAGAATATCCACATTAAAAATGTATTTACTAGATCATAAAGTATGTTTTTTATATCACATCTTTTATGAGCTGACCTCACAAAGCACTTCACAGTTGGAAAAATAAAAAAGCAACAGATATAAGATGCAGACATTAGAAGAGTTAATAGTGTACTGTAACAGGCCTGTAGTAACAAGATGGATAAAACACGATGTCATGGGCCTGCTTGCAGCGGATGTATGCTGTACAAGTCTGGAGAATGCAGATTTGCCTTAATTACTCGAAGTAATAACAACATGCTTCACATTTACATAATGGATCTTGCAGAAGTGTTAAAAGAGTTTAATATGATAGCTGCTATCGGTCTACGGTGTCCTCAGACTGCAACGTTATCAGTCATGCAAATGATTCAAGGGCATGTGCTCTTTTATGCTTGGGTCTCTGGCAGGTGGGGTGTTGGCAAATTGGTGGGTGCAACTTTGGCGTCGTAATAGTGAGTAATGCACTCCAACGCAAAGCGAATCAGTGATAACGAAGCAGCTGTAGACACCATGTGTCACGAAGTAGCACTTGGCTATCTACACCCTCCCAGGGCCAAAGCTCCGAACATGGGAACATCGGGGAAAAATCCAGTTGAATTCAATAAAAGGCTTTTCATGGAGGACCTTTTGACTTCTCAAGCACGGGTATAACCAATCATTTTAAAGATGGCCGCATTCCCTTAAGATGTACCTATCCTCGGACCCTGGTGCGGTACATCTTACTGGAACCCCCAGATGTAACAGAGCCATCATTATTGTCATAAGTTACACTTGTGCTTTGCTGCCATGACACGTCAAAATGTCTGCTGTGGAAAAGAGCCCATGTTTTGAACTCTCTTCCCACAGCCCAAACATTGTGATGTCACGGGCATTTTTAATTATCCAACACATGCAGATGAGCACACCAGGAGGGGAACTAGTGAACAATGTAAAATTTTGAAAATTGAATGTATTGTATAATGATCATTCAACAGGTTCAACAAAACTACTCAGAAATGTAATCAAAAGTTAAAGTGATTCCTCGGGTAACATTATAATATGAAAAGTATAGTGATTTTTTTTTTTTTTTTTTTTTGCAGTGTATCCCTAATTACTGCCATACTACTTACAGAACTGCTCCTGACATGTTTTCACATGTCTTGTATACCATCTCGTGATGGCCAAACGAATGGTTGGAAAGGATCTCATGCATCGTTCCTTTCAGGATTCGTCAATTTATCAGGGCTTCCACTGCCCTTTAGAAGGCCCTGACCATGATTTATTAATAGCCCTCCCCCTACCGCTCCCCACCACTTCCAACAGCACTTTTTAATCAACAATCACCCTTCAAAGACAAGGGCCAAAGACGAGTGGGTGCGCGTCATAATGAGGGAAAACCTCATGCAAATGTGTGGCACAATTATTAAGAGTCAGCACTGGAGTAATAAGACTTTATTACATAGAGATTTTTCTTATTATCAACGAATATCATGAAAAGACCCAAACCATCAATGAATTGAAGATGATAGGAGGATAGGAAAGTATAGTGAGACGTACTAATGCATTATTGGTTTTGGTCTTTTCATGGGATTTGTTGAAAAATCAGAATAATCATTGCTCAAATATATTCTATAGCCATTACTCATTTTAAAAGTTATAAAGTTACTCCCTGAGGATACCTATATTACTATGTTTTAGGATTCTTGCAAAGCAGTCAGGGTTACAAATGCACAGGCTTTAGAATAATTATTTACTTCATGCCTTCGTAAACTACACTAGAGCTGCAACAATTAATCCATTAATCAATTAGTCAATGGACAGAAACCTAATCAGCAACTATTTTGAAAATCAGATGATCGTTTTATTTTGGGCTACATCATTTTAGTAATTTTTCTGGCAGCGTTGCCAAACATTTTCTTTTTTCCAGCTTCTTAAATGTGAAGATTTTAATGTTTTTCTTTGTCATACACGGTAGTAAACTGAATATCTTTGGGTTTAGGACTGTTGGTTGAACAAAACAGTAAGACATCTGAAGATGTAATCTAGGGATGTGGAAAATCACGAGATGCATTTTTCACTATTAAATTTTATTTTAAAAATGATGAAATCGTTTAATCAAGAAAATAATCTGCAGATTATTCAGTAAACAACATAATAATGTAAAACTAACACACTCCTGCTCTCCCTCACGTGATAATGTTAACCCCTTCTGTGGGCGGATTAACAGATTTAACCCAGCCCTGCTAAAATTCTGAGCAACAGCCATAATCTGATGCATTTATGATATTACATTTTCAGCCCTGAATCAGGTCAACTCATCTAATCCCTCTCTACCTCGCATTCACTTCCCCCTTTTCGCCTCATGCCACGCTACCAAAGCTGCCAGAAAACCAGCTGGGAACAATGGATCCAGTTTCCTGTCAGAACCACTGAAATCAAATGGAAACATTATGGATAATACGTACATATGAATTGTGTACAAAATAGGCCTGTGGATTGTGATGAAAGATTTCATAATAATAAATAGTCCTAAACTGCATGTCTGGCTGTTGGGGATGTTTTAGCAGTCATTTGTTTTGTTAGTGGCTTATTTAATCATAGTGCATGTAAAGTTGGAAATTAAGAGCAAAGTGCCAAGTATTAGTTGGTTCCAAGTATGCGTATTGCTGCTTTTCTTACACTGTAGTACGTAGAATATCTTTGGGATCATCTCATTTTAAGGAAACCTTGCTAGCTTTAAATTGAAGTCACGTGGTAAATCGATGTGTTACTGGTGGGGTTTTTGACAAGGTGAAGAGTGATAGATGGTTATTGAAACTCTACAAAAATGTGTTTAAATGTGTAACTTCCTGTTTTATTTTGACAGGGCTTTTCCCTGACGTGGGAGGTGGCTATTTTCTGCCGAGGCTCCGGGGCAGGCTGGGTCTGTTTCTGGCTTTGACAGGCTTCCGTCTCAAGGGACGTGATGTACACAGAGCTGGAGTTGCCACTCACTTCGTAGAGTCTAAGAAGGTATAGAAGCTCAAGTTAGCAGATAGACTCACCACGCGCTAAGAAGTGACTGTTGGCAAACCCTTGAAAAGCCAAACAACAGAGAGCTCCAGTACATTGCTTTCACTTCATTATCTACACCAGTCAACAGCCCATGCACAGTTTGAGTGGGAGTGCTAGTGGTGCTGCAGGGACAAGTGCAAAACACGAACATGGTGGGGGTGGGGGGGTTTAAAGCTCCACTGGAAAGCTGGATGCTGAGTCACTGGGTGCCTCCCTCTTGTTTATAGGTGCCAGCATACACTGGCTGGTCCACAGGAAGGTTGTGTTTGTCTTGCTGTTGGCCTGACATCAAAACAGTGGGTGGCAGAGTTTGTTTTAAGACTGTAACCTTGAACTTCAGGACACACAAGCAGTGGGGTGGATTCAGTTTATTTAGACAGTTTTTACAGCAAAGTTTGACCAAAAACAAGGTTGGAAAAACACCTCACCTGAGTGGTAATGAAGGAAAGGTCAGATTAATGGCAGCAGTCTGTTTTTGATAAAATAAAATTTGATGAATGTGCTTCTTGTTAATGTGCTTGCAGGACCTTCCCAACTAATGGACTCCCACACAGCAGTACCTTCACATGTAATCTTCTTTGTTGACGTAGCCCAGAATAAAAATTAAAAACTTTTTTGGAGTGTTACAATGTCATGAGTGGTATTCGATTAGTAATAGAAAATTCCTGCACATAAACTCACAGAAGAAGAAATCTGTAATCGAAATTCTTAAACCAAGGTAACTTCTCTCTTTAAAAATATATTTTGCTGCTGAGAAAACGTAGAGTGAAAGATCCTGCATCCATCCAAACATGGGATTATTTTTAAAATGATAAAACTGAGCACTAGCATAGTACCTCATGGAATCAACAGTCAGCCACAGAAAGTAAAAATATGCAAGCATTTTTTGTGGCTACTGTTAATCTCGTGCCTTCAATACTTCAATAGATCCCAGACCTGGAGAAGGAGCTGGTGGACTTGAAGTCTCCCTCTGCTGAAGACGTCGCCAGAGTTCTGGACACCTACCAGAACCAGGTTTGAATCTTTACACATTTCAGCCGTACAACTGTGGTTGAACTTGAAATATCCAAAACGGCTTAAATAGGCGATGATCTGCCCCTCAGACATCTCAGCCTATGTCTGTGTTGAGAATAATTGTGCTCTCTCTCGCCACAGAGTAGTCTGGATTCTGAGAAGCCTTTTGTCTTGGACCAGCACATGTCTGATATTGACAGGTAGGCATTGAATCTCTGTGTTCCCAAACATAAACATAATCTGAATGGTGTACCAAGAAAGCAGCTAGTAAACAGCTAGTTAATTAAAGGATAAGACAGGGTGATATTCTGTATTTTTGTTATTGTTAACAAATGCCACGAAAAGACCAAAACCTACAGTGTGTTACAGCCCCAAGCCCATTCATTCCTACTGAGGAGCTACAAAAGCAGCTGAGTAGTGTCTTAAAACCGCTGGAGCCTGGTTTGTAGCAGATGCTACTTGAAAGGGGTACAGTCAAGAACGTGTTCGTCGGGGACTATTTTTAGCTGCAGATTTGGTGCTGTAGCTTAACAGTGCAGCTCTCTAGTGGGTTTTTTGGACAACAATAGAGCTCTTGGCACAGAGGAATAAGATATATATATAAAGCTTTTAATACTCAGACAATACTTTTTAGGAAGTCATTGTTGGTTTTGGTCTTTTCATGTTTTGTTTTTTTTTGTTTTGTTTTTTTAATAAGAAAAATATAGAAGATCACCTGACTTCTGCTTTAGAATTGGACTCATCGGAAAGCATAGCACCACAGTCGAATTCATTTTTCGAAGGGATACCCAGCTTTTCTTTTCAGTTAAAATGAAGGCAATCGAGGTAACCTGCTGAAATCCGTGTCGGTGTTTCCTTCCCTAAGGTTGTTCAGCTCCAGCAGTGTGGAGGGAATAATGCAGAATCTGAAGGCAGATGGCTCTGAGTTTGCTAAGAAACAAGCTGAGGTATGTTCTTGACCTGCAGCTTCATCAGAATCACTGACATAATAGCTTTTGTTCTCTTAGTAGAATAAATGTACAGAAATCCGGTAACACCGGGGCAGAGGCTTGGTGATAATGTCTATGTTTCTATCGTCAGCCATCTTGACACACATACACTTATATTGTGGTTATACAGACTATATTAAAATACTGCTGAAGAACTGCTGTACCTCTGTATATTCCCTGTCTGCAGTCCTGCAAAGATAACTCCCACTGACAACGCTGGAAGGGAGCCAGGGCATTATTTGGCTTTGGCAGAATACTGTATGTTAGTAATTAGCATTTACCTCAGGCTAAGCACTTAATGGGGTTAGTCGTAGTCTTGAGCCTTGATGGCCGAACCAAAATCCCTCCTGAGAGATTTCACAGCACTTAGCGGGCCACAGTGGCTTCATTCCATAAATTTGCCTTCATGAAACTAAAATCCACTCTTTTCATGAATGGGACTCCTCTGAGTTTTTTTGTTTTTCAGCTCATTCACACAGCAGGATATTCCAGCAAGATCAAATCTGTGAATGACAGTGCACATCCTGATGAAACAGTGCCCATCTCTGATCAGGCCCCCTCCCTAATCAGAGGTCACTCCAGAATACGCTACCGCTAACCAGCTGTTAACATGAGCCTCCATCGACGGATAATTGTTTATTATTTCATTTGTAATACTTGAAATAGAGTTCATATTTGATAAGTTTTGTATAGCTCAAGAAATATTCCATTTCCAGTATCCTTTCAAACCACGAAAATCTGAATTGGAGCCAGTGGTGGTCAGCTCAGCCATCAAATATTTATCATAAACCCACTTCCTTAGTTACTACGACACCACAGACTCACTATCCTGCATTCTATATTAAAAATGAAGAACCACCTTTGTCTGTGTTTGCACGTTGTTTTCTTTGTTTTTTCCATATTTTGCAGCTAAATGATCTAAAAGCAAATTGAGCAGTCCATCGCAGTCTTTGTGCTCAAAAGGTTCAGTCTCTTGAACATAAAAATTCCCCGTGTCTCCTTCTCCAGACATTGTCCAAAATGTCTCCCACGTCCCTGAAGATCACCTATAAGCAGCTGCAGGCCGGTGCCTCTCTGAGCCTGCAGGACGTGTTGGTGATGGAGTATCGACTGAGCCAGGCCTGCATGGTAAAAACAACTTTCTCTAACTGGAGTGTCAACCTATACACTAACCATCAATATCCATTAGCTTCATTTTCATACTTTTCATTCTTGTAGTAATCATAATTGGACAGGAATTGGGGAATTGGTCGATTACTCTTCAAGTTGAGGGTTTCATTGCATTGAGTAACAACCTTGCATTCATCTTTTAAGTTAGAATGCCAGTATTACTAATCTTAATCATCGAGTAAAATGTAAAAAGGTGTCATCTGATGGGATTGTTGCTGTTGTTTTGCAGAGGGGCTGCGACTTCTATGAGGGCGTAAGAGCTGGTAAGTCACTGCAGCATATGGGCAACTGAAGTCGAGCAGGGTGGATGTTGAATTTCAGTGATGCAGCATAAGTTGTATGGATTCCACAGGGAGCTATAAAGAACTAAAGCACAATGATCAATAAATAATAGTTTTCTGCCGCATAGTACAAAAAGACCATCATTCCCAGTATCTGCAGAGACTCTGATTATTGAATACTTCCAGTTGGACAGATTACCTTGTCAGGTGCTATATTCGTGCTTTCTCACACACCGTCCAAAAGGTGGAGCGGCGATTCTTCTTTTCTAAACTCATCATCACTAGATGTTTGGTTACCAGTGAAGGTTAAGAAAGGTCATCGATGAGTTATTGCTCCACTTAGCTGAAGCCAAGTCACATCATCTGATTTCCCCTTTCTATGCCCTGATGTTCTGTGTGTCTCCAGTGCTGGTTGACAGGGACCAGAATCCCAAGTGGAGCCCGTCAACACTGGGGGAGGTATCTGACCAGAGCGTGGACCAGTGCTTCTCGTCACTGGGAGAGAAGGATCTGACTTTCTGATGTCAGCCAGCAGCTTCTTCCCGCCTTCAAACACACACCACTAAGCCTTGTGTAAATGGCTGCTTCCTGTGCCCACATCCTTTTATGGTCATTTGAGAGGACTGTACTACTGAGGATGGTGAAAGTCTGTTAAAATGACAAGCACATACATAGTTCAGATAATGGTTTGATTGGTACTATTAAATACTGTAGAGCTTTTTCTATTCTTCTGGTGACATTTCAAAGGAAACCTCAGACTTACACATGCTGTCATTCTGCAGCTGAGGAAAAGGTCTGATTCCTGTTCCCTGCTAGAGATTGAAAATAGCGGAGGAAGTCGCTAACAGATGCCCTGTGTGTCACACGTAAAAAACGCTTAGTGTAAACTTGCTCTACAGTGGAAGTGGAGTCTCAAGGAGCCGAACAGCAGTGTTCCATTAACATGAGGACATGGGATGGAAAAATGATCTCACCACTGAGTGCTTTATTACATTTCCTGTGAGTGTTTGTTGGTGTGACATGGATCAGTCTCATCTGTATTTCTGGTCACTTGTTTGAATACAGATAACTTAATGTCTCTATTTCACTAGTTTTCCTCCTCTACCAGTATTTTCTTTTTAGTAGTCTTTGCATTTTGTGAGATTTAGCATGAATAAAAAAAAGCTATTCTCTGACACATTCAAATAAAACTCCCAGGATAGGTGGCAGAGTATATCAATATTGGTTCTGACTGCATTTACGTGATTGGTACACTGCATTTTAGAAAAACAAATATGGTTTCAGCAGTCTGAAATGTATTTGATATAGTGTGTTTTAATATTACTCCGAACTCCTTCTGATAAACTGTTTTTTTTTTGTAGGAATCAAATCACCTCCCGAACATTAGTTTTCATTAGCTGCATTATTTATGAGACAACCAGACAGTGTCAGAGTCAGATTCGCCATTGGGTCTGGAACAGATGACAATAAACAGAGCTGGTAATGTAATGTACAATGTTGCGTGTCATTGGTGAGTGAAGAAACTGCTCGTACATGTTGTGTTTCAAAGAACTACAGCTGTGGAGGGTAATATGTTTTATGACCTCCTGAAGTGTTTTTGTAAAACAATGACTTGTCTTTATAAAGTGCTGTAGGTATCAGCATGAAAGCACTAAGCTGCTGCTCAGATATGAAGTCCACAACGTAAAGGTATTGATTTTAATTGCATGTTAGGTTGCAAACCGGTCTGCTTCGGTATTGGCAGGAAGTCTTGTATATTTCATTTGAGCAGTAAAATAGTCAAAAGCGAACCACTGAGTCCTGCCAATGAATGATGACGCTTTCAGTCTGAATAGGAGGAAATAAAACTCATGAATCCCAGATTGATCCCTTCTATAGTCTTGGTCACCTTGTCTCATGTCCTTTTTAATCTTCCCTACCTTTTTTATATTTACACAATCCATCACATTTCAATTTAATCTGTGTGTCATATTCATAAACTCTTTCAATCATCCACAGCGCTGCCTTCAGAGCAGCTCATTGAGCAGACAGGATGACGTCCACATACTTTAGACAATAAACTGCCCTAAACACAACACAGTCCGAGTTATTTTTTTTCAGTGTCCCAGATAAACTGTGATGCATCATGGCTAGCATAAGCTTTTCAAACAAGCATTGGCCAACAGTTATTACCGGCTGCGACAGTGGGACTGGTATTGTTTTCACCTTGTGAGTCTTGTGTGTGTGCCATCATGGCTAAATGTGGTCCTGGAGACGCCTACTCTAGGGGGAACCACTACGAAGGCGGTTTTCAGTCATTTGGCAGCTGTTTATATGTCTGTCTGTCTGTCTGTGTCTGTGTGGACAGTTTTTGTCAACGCGATAGCTTCAAAACTGTACAAGATGCAGTCACAAAACGTTACAGGTGCGTAGTTGAGATCAAGACGAAGGCCGAGTTTGAAGATGGGTGTGGTCTGTCGTGAGTTCTCATGTAATATTGTAGTAGTAACTACTGAGAACTCATGGGCCGGAACGTCAACACATGGAAGGGCGTCGCAGCAGCTCTCATCCCTTTGTAAGATGGTCTCTAGTTTGTAAATCCTTTTGTTTGTCCCTCATGCTGCTGAACTTTTAAGCTGTTGGGTTCACTCCTGGACAGGATGCTGTACATCGGCGTGTCTTGTTTGACAAGGATTTTAAACAAATATTGTCTGGCTACTTAGACGTCAGAAAGCACCTGTTTGTACTTCAGCCTTACAATTTCAATACCCAAGAAGTTGTTCTGAAGTTGCGATTTAGGAAGCAATGATGAAATATTTCAAGAACAATAGAAGGCATAAATTTGATTTATTGGCATCATCAGTTTTTACACTAAGGTACGGTTTGCAAGTTAAATGAATACTGTACTCTAGGAATATGCACAAAGTCACTCATTTTAAGTTATTTTAATGAAGATCTATTCACAGCCTGACGTGTAACATTCTTACAGAGCTGCTTCTTGAGGGTTATTTTTCACTTATTTGGCAGCAGACAAATCGGGGAACCATCGGGGTGGGTTTTGTCGCCACTCAAGAGGCAACTTATAGTCAGTTGAGCTCATCTTTCTTCGCTCCAGTCTACTGACTGCTGCTTCTTCTATGGGCCACTTCGAATATTGTAAAACAGGTACGCCAGAGGCATTGTGGGTACAGGAGTCAGAACCCTGCAACCACCTGTACCACTGGCAATGATATCACACCTGTGCTCAGATTTACCTGTCATAGGCAGTGGATTATTAGATCAGGTGACTTAAACAAGTTAATCAAGACGCTGAACAAATAAAGGAATAGTTCTACTTGTTTCTAAAAATTATATATTAAACTAAGGCCATTTACTTGCTTGACTTTACCAAGCAGCATAGGACTTGAAGTGCAGGGAATTAAGGACACGCAGGATGAACTGTCACTCTTGTTCTGGGAACCAAAAAAACCTTTAGGCAACACATTTAAACCAGGGCTGCAACCGTTATTCAATCAGATCAGAAAATTCATGGCAACTACCTAGATAAGCAATAGTTTTCATCATTTTTCATGAAATAAAATGCCAAACATTTGCTGGTTCCAGCTTCTCACTTGTCAGGATGTGAATGTCTTGTTTGTCATACTGTAAATGACAGTAAAATGAACATCTTTGTATTTTCAACTGTTGGTTAAACAAAGCAAGCAATTGGAATACATCACCTTGCGCTGTGGGAAATTTTAAAGGGCGTTTTTTTCCTCTAATTTCTGACATTTTATAGTCAAAACAATTTATCAAGAAAATAATCGACAGATTAACTGATAATACAATAATTGCATTCCTGATTTAAACCGTGCCAAAGGATACTACAACCCTCCAGACCCTGCACCTCAAGGAACCTGTTGTTGATGATTAAAGTCTACAACAAAGTGTGGAGTGAGTCTGAGCAGTACACTAGTAGCATCTTCTCTGTCCAAACTCCTGCCGGTATAAAATATTTTAAAATGAGTGACCTTTTGAAACTATAAATCACAGTCAGGAAGCATTGGCAGCCTTTTGGTCAGTGTTAATAGCGTCAACTGGAAGACAGATGTTTGAATGAAGACAGGTGTTCACACTGGATCCGATTTTAAACTCTTTGTAGTGCAGATACAGTCCCTTCCTGGCTGTCTAAAAAGGAAAATCCAATTCACGGCACTTCTTTTAGACACACACAAGACCTGATCAGTGCCACAGTTCAAAAAACTGACCTTCTTGGATTTTTGTAAACACAGATGATACCACAATTTGTAAAAAATAAACTCATTGGTTACATCACACTGGAAATGCAACATATGGAACAGTTAAGCCTGACGTCAGCATATGGCAACATCTCTGATGTACAGTAAATTCTAGGAAATAGATTGCCATCACCTGGTTTGGAATCAGTGCTCTAAATGTAATTAAATCTTTTAAGTTTGAATGTAAAATAAGATAAAATGAAATGACCAAACTCTGGAAAACGCATTCTTTCCACACTTCCATCAGTTCTTTCTTGTGCTATTGAAACCAGCCTCGTGGTTTCGATCCCCTTATTCACAGAAAATAGTTGTCAGCACAAGAGTGAGATTAGCTTTTAATGTTGGGTCTCAAGCAAAACAAATGGCATCCGATTAAGTATTAGGACTATGGCATGTGGAGAACTGCGTCATCTCTAGTCTTGAGTGTTTTCACAACATGTTTGGGAAGAGCCCAAGCGTTACTCTGTTTATACAGATTAGGGCACGTTATGTTTTATTAGTTGACCTTTTGAGTGATCATAGCTCACCATTTTGTTTCTTCTGGGAGACCATCAGCAGCAGTCAGCAGCCCTTTGTTCAATCATCACCCAGGTCAACTAAACAACAGAGCCTCTAAAACTGTAGCTTTGAAATGGCACAAACTTTCTGACTTTTGGAACGCTGCTGCGCTTCACTAAAATGGGCACAGTTTAAGACAGCACTGAAACAGCATCTGTGTTGGTTAAGACTTACCAGTACAATGTGACTTACACATGTATTTTACTGTAATGTATTGGTACTGACCAGTTCTATGTCAATATGGAAACACTTACTGTTATTAGAGAAGACCTGGGGAGAAGGCAAGAGGTGACAATTACCTACCACTGTTTTTATGGCTTATTAGCTTGTGTTGGAGTATTCTGACTGATACTGGTTCCTCCTGTTATGGCTGGTCTTTACAGCTCATTTGCAATGACCACAACACTATTCGAAGCTATTATCACTTCAAATTGGCTGTTAGTCTAAGTGTCCTCTTTAACGCTCCTAGCGGCTTCGCTAGCAATGTAACTTGACTTTTGCGTAAACCCCGATGACATCAGTTAGAGTACCTGTGCGCAAATCTCCACGATTTGACCTCCAAGGCCTCAGCCTGTAGCTACACTGTCCTTCTGTCCAGTGAACAAAGACCAGACCTTTATAACGTGACCTCTGATATAAATCATACTGTAGACAACAATTCACAGAAGCCCCCTACTCTGTGTTGCACTCTTAGCAACATTCATTAAGGACTTTGGTGGTTGTGAACCTCTATTCCAAATATATCTACTCTGTCCCCTGGTATGTATGTTGCCCTCTGTTATAGAACAGCACCAAACTATTTCAAGAAGCCATATACAGTATATGTGCCAGATTGAAATGTCATGGGGTTTCAAGGTTTGCATATTTGTGCTGTTGTCCTCTGTAGGGCAGATGGCAGTATTTCTCAGTTAGGCATTGTACAATGACACAATGTTGGGGGAAAAAAAATAGGTTTACCACATTTAAACCAAAAAGCAAGAGATTTTTGTTTTGTTTTGTTTTGTTTTAAACTTCAGTTCTGTTGATGCGCCCAATCCTTATCGAAAAGTATGTCAATCCTCATGCCTTGGTTTCTTTGTGGCTGAGAGACCAGCAGGGTCCCCTGTGATCTGACTCCTAATGTCAAAGTTCTTATACTTCAACTTGTGTATACAGTATATCCTGGAGTGCAGGAAATACATCATTTGTACAGATAGTTTTCCTGGACCCATTTTGAGGACAATGCCTGGTGGATGGATGCCTGTGGTCGAGGCGGTCTAATGGCAATGGGGTAAACAGAGCTGACGCTGATGCTCCTTGTTGCGGCTCTGACACAGGGTCTCCAAGGAGGCCATTAAGGGAGAACATCAGACCAGGAGGAGCAGGACAGTTGTGGGTGCGTCTCTGACCTGGTGAGACCAGGGGAGCTTTTCAAACGAGAGCCTTCATCAAATGAAGGGATCTATTAATAACGTCCTCCGTAAGAGGAGAGAGCCTTGGCCCCAGGGCAGCATCAGCGGACAGGATAGACTTTCACTGGCAAAGAGGAACATTGTGATTCCATGCAATATCTGATAGAATTTCTTGGTTAGCATTATGAGTCCAGCCAGGGAGAGCCAACACCTACTGGGAGAAAGGGGACAAATAAGGACTGAGAAAGATGATATCCAACTGAAGATGCTCTGCTTTAGTAAGGCTCCAGCTTTGAAACGTAATCAGAGAAATGTGGACGGGATCAGAGTCCTTTGGTCATTCTGGAGCAGGGCGTTTAGGCTCAATCCAAGTATAATCCAATTTACAGAAAAGGTCAAAACTAAATTAGTGGCAGCTCATTCATATTCCTGCTCACAGCAGGTAGACGCTTGAAGGATTCATTCTGAACGAATGTGTTTGAGACTATTGACCTTGTTTCACATGTATCGGTGTCAAAACAGTCTCAGCTCGGCCTGAGACACACCTGCCCATGTCATGGCACATCACATTCAATGTAGGGAATGTCACTATAGCGGCGGTCTACCTCCACCCACTGCTGCACAGCCCGTGCCACAATCTCCTCGGAGAGCCTCTGGGCGTACTCCAGCAGCACTGGGTTGACCTGAGGGGAGCTCTCCGCCGTCGAACCCATCTCCGAGTGAACCAAGTAGGCTTTCTCGCCCCTCGCCCCCCTGAAGTTGCCTTCCGCCTTCTCTGTGGAGTTCTGGGCTCCGGGGTCGCTCCTCTTGGATTTGACGCAGCCCATACTCTGGACGATGTAGCATGGATTTACTTTAGGGTGGGAGATGTGTGGTGGCAGTACGGCGCAAGAGTCTCTGGTTAGATTTGTAACTCATACGTCAATGTTTTCATCTTAGTGAGTGGTCAGTACATCCCAGAGGCAACCCCGTGCTTCGCCTCAACTTCTTGCTGCTACAATCACTTTTGTGCTCCCGTCATCCACTCCCACTCTCATCCATGTCAGAGTGCCAACATGTGTGACGATCAGAGGGTGTTACAGAGCAGAGGGCGGTGGAGGGCGGCCGGCCAGGAGGCCCATCCCTGTGTGGGTCCGGCAGTGTTGAATCAGTCAGTCCTGCTCCCTGGCTGAATAGAGCTCATCCCTTCCTCAACTGCAGAGAGAAAGAGAGTGGAAAGAGATAGGGGAAGAGAGAGAGGTGATTTATTTTCCATCGGAGGCAGCCTTAAAAAATACCAGATGGCAGGAACGAGGAAAGGATTGTGAACGATTTTATAGTGGCTGTGGCAGCTACGTGACCCGGGCCGCAGGGGCTGTCCCGAGGGCAAGGCCTTGACGTGGCTCACCTCTGCAGGGTCATTTTTAAACACGCTCTGCACATCAAGTGTGTTACTCAGTCACCGCGCCCCCCCCCTCCTTCAGAGCGTTTTATGACTCAATCCCTCGGCCTATTTTGTATGACATGTCACAGGGACGTCTGTCTCTAGCCTGAGTGCACTGATGCTGTTTTGTTGTAAGCCCGTGTCTCCCATCTGTCCCGCTCACCGAGCCCCTTGCAGCCTGATTCACAGTGACAGCTCCTTTTCTAGGACTACAGGCCTTGGTGCACAGGAAACATGTGCTTCATTCAGAAAGCTGCGGGCTGTGGTCTCCACAACAAGCAGGCCATGAATGATTTACACAGAGCGGGGAGTCTCCCTGTGAGTAAAACAACATGGGAGGACAACACGTCAACACACGAGTCCGAACTGTCACAAAATCCTCTCCCACATCTGACATTATGTTAACGGGCTTAAATGGCTGTAACTGTGTCTTGATGTTAATGTGCATCAAACTGCGAGCGCGTCCACGAGCTGTCAGGCAGCCACATGGGATGGATTCAACCTGATGAGCGATTTCCTGGAGCTCTCGTTCGAACCCTCCCTGAGCCTAAATGAAAATATCCCTGTAAAAATGCACTTAAAATACATATGTCAGCGGAATAGGCTGTGATGCTGTGGAGCTGTACATACTTTTGACAGAGTGTGGAAAAGCCTCATCTTTTTCACCATTCCACCAAAAAAAATAATCCGGCGACAGAGGAAACAACCCAAGGTCGTTCAAGTAAATAATAATCCGGACATCACCTGGTGTCGTGCCGGCTCTTCTGTCCTCTCCTCAGCTCCTCAAACAGCAGCCGAGCGATCTGAACTTGAAACTTGGATCCCGATTGTGCTCAACGTGAACAAAAGCAGCAGCATCCCCCAAGTTGCCGCCGCGGCTCGCCGGTGTGGTGACTGCAGGGGGGTGAAGCGCTCCCCGCCGGAGTTCCGAAATGGTCCCTGAGCAGGAGCAGATCCCGGGCTGGCCGGCGGAGCGGACGGCGGACTGCTTGCCCTGTCGCCGTCACGTCGGTGAGCGCCGAGCGCAGCTCCCCGGCTGAGGAGACATCACGGGTCTGGGCTGTCTGGAGCGCAGCGACGCTCCGCGGCAACGAGCGCGCCTCCGCCGGCCTCTGCAACGCCGCCACCTGGCGGCCGCGAAGGCAAATGCCGTGTCAAAATACAAATAGATGAAGAAAAAAAAAAAAAAAAAGGGAGAGTCATCCGTGACCACACGGATCTTCTCATTTTACTCATGAAAAAGTAGCAACGCCGACATGTTTAAGTGCTCCACTATGAGTATCAATGGGTGAGCTCGCATTATTGGCTTACCACCGCTGATGCCAAGCACGTGCCTCTGCCACGCAGGCAGCATTTTAATGTCGTAGCTGGTGGAGGCATCGTAACTAGCTTTTACTCGGTTGAATGGCTTATTGTGTCGTGGTCTTCAGTGAACTGACTGCAGCTGTCAGAAAATGAGAGAAGTCGAAAGAAACAATGTTTGCCTGTGAAACTTAGTGAAGTGGGGAAAAAACCGAAAATGCACTACTTGAGTGAATGTGTTGTCTTTTCGGTGTCGGTGTCATTTAATTCTGTCCGTTAGCTGCTTCTATTGACCCAGACAGTGCAGATCTAACGTCTCTCGCTTTTGGCTGGAAAAAATAATGAGGTTATCAGTGTTTATCCATAGACTGGAGGCCCCGGAGCCACCTACCGTAACTTGTCTACCTGCGCCTCTTCCAATCGATCGATTAACGACACGTGACGGCCCTGCCGTATGTGCTTCGCGATTGGCGGGAGAAAATCCCTAATAAATGAAGCACCCAATCAGAGCCACACAACACCGAGGAGTTCCGCATTCTTATTAGGCGGCTTTTTCACAAGCGCCCATATGTTACTGTGCTTGAATCCCAAGTTACTGACCCTGTATCGTCACTTTGACCGTTTTTTAATCATTTCCCATCCTCTTTTCAGGTGTCATTTTAAAGACAATTCCGAAGTCCTTCAAGGTACAGAAACATTAATATAAGTAGCTAATCTGGGCAACGGGGCTAAGCTAATTCTACCAATTTAGGATTTATTAGTGGTCTGTCAGTCCCTGCACGTGGAGCCTTTGGCCTGGGGTGTATTGGGTGGGAAATGTGGCGGCTCCAGCACGTCACAGCGGACAGTAAATACACGCGCCGTCAGAAAGCCCTGAGAAGGTGATCCAGCTTCAGGCCAGGTCCCTGATCTTGTGGGCTGCCTGGACAGTGTCCATTCCTCAGTTTATTTCGTTTCGCTTCTTTTCTTCTTTCTTTTGTTTGTTTTTTTTCGTCGAACATCAAGTGACTCGGGTCGCCAGATGCTGCTGTGCTGCAGCTGATGGCGTTTCTGAGTTTCTGATGCGGGTGCCAGTAGCTTGCCACACGATGGCGCTATCCGCTCATGTGCCACGACCAGGGTCCGCCAGCAAGGATTTTTTTTTTTTTTTTTTTTTTTTTTTTTTTTTACAAATCCTGGACCGAGGATTTTCTTCATCTCCGTTGATTTTATTTTAAAATCCCCGTTCGGGAAACCACGTATTTTCAGTTTAGAGTCAACGTGAGCCGATAATCCGCTTCTCTCAAGGGAACCCGACCTTAAAAGACTAGACCAGCAGAAATGATTTGACCGGCATTAGATAAGGTTATAATTCTTATTTTTCTCGTGGGTGAAATGTATCCGCATCCACGGACTGTAGGACACAGTCACTCCTCAGAGGCAGCGAGAAACGCAAGCAAAGACATCTGGGGGACCTGCCGTGCTCTTAGTTAATGTAAATGTGACAATCACATCTTATTTTAAAATGTTATCTTTTTGGAAACAAACAACAAGAACAAGTCCATAGCCTGCTCGGGATTCAGGGAAAGCCCGTGTGACTGAAAGTCGTGATGTTGACTTTCTCCAAAAGTGCAGTAGCTCGCTTGTTGTTTGTTTTGAATGTAGAACTTGGGGTTCACCGGGGGCATTAAACACTGCACACAGCCCCGACTGCGCCCCTCTGCCCACTGCGCAAAGACCCTAAGAAAAGGGAATTTGTCCATCTGTGGCCACGTTCAGTGCACGCTCACAGTCTGCATCCCTTTATGGTTTGACGGCGAAAAAAAGGCTTCAAGTCAGTCGGCTGAAATTCATTGTTGCCTGTCCAGCCAATCATAGTTTTTGACGACACAAAAGAGGCTAAAGTTGGAGTATAAAAAGGTGTGCGCTAATAAAGTATGATGCCTGTCAGAGTGCGACATTAATCCAAACGCAGTCCAGTCACGCATTAGGTCCAGCGCACACCCGGGGATCTTTTTTCTGAGTCCAACTTCACGCCTTAGAGACAATGCATCTGTCTCAAATCGTGCTCTATCTTAGTTTGCTGATTGCTTTGGGTCCAGTGGTTCTGAGTGACCAAGAAACGCACCAGCAGCCGTCCGCCACCACCCCGGAGGACGCGGAGCAGTGCGCTACCTGCGAAGTCCGGCAGCAGATCAAAACCATGCGGCTGAACGCGATAAAGTCTCAGATCCTGAGCAAACTGCGGATGAAAGAGGCTCCAAATATCAGCCGAGATATCGTGAAGCAGCTCCTCCCGAAAGCGCCGCCGCTGCAGCAGCTTCTCGACCAGTACGACGTGCTGGGAGATGACAGCAAGGATGTAGTTATGGAGGAGGATGATGAGCATGCCATCACGGAGACAATAATGATGATGGCCACTGAACGTAAGTTTTTACTTGGCTTTGTTTTGGTTTTTTTTGCATGATGAAAAGGATGAGCTCAGTTGTCTCCAAAATAGACCTTTACGCACGGGGCAGAGCAGCACGGGACACGCTATAAATAGGCTTTATTTTGACAACACGTTGTTAGAGTTTGACCAGCTTTTGATGTTGGAAATGTGGCTCTACAAATATTACCAAGTTTCAAAACAGTATATGGGTCAGTGCATTTTGGCAGACAGCGCGCCTGCTCGTTACGCACAGGGCCCACTTCCAGAGTCCAAATGCCGCGCCATGGATTTTTATTTACACCAGTTTATTTCTGTCTGTAAATTTCAATCACACCTGGCCAGTAAACGTAGAGAACCATTTTTCTTTCCCTGTCTTTCCCCAGCCGAGCCTGTCGTCCAAGTGGATGGGGAACCAAAGTGCTGCTTTTTCTCTTTTACTCAAAAGTTTCAAGCCAGTCGCATAGTACGGGCGCAGCTCTGGGTGCATTTGCGCCCGGCGGACGAGGCAACCACCGTGTTCCTGCAAATCTCCCGCCTGATGCCGGTCACAGACGGGAACAGGCACATACGGATCCGTTCCCTGAAGATCGACGTGAATTCCGGGGTCAGCTCTTGGCAAAGTATAGACGTCAAACAAGTGCTGACTGTGTGGCTGCGGCAGCCGGAGACCAACTGGGGCATCGAGATTAACGCCTTCGATTCGAGGGGAAATGACTTGGCCGTGACCTCCGCAGAGCCAGGAGAGGAAGGATTGGTGAGCTGAGCCTTTATGTCACATTAAACAGAAACTCATGGGGAAGTTTTTACTGTACTTTATTTCATCAGTAAACGTACAGGAGTAAATAGTGTGCAGAGCTGTTTGCTGCCGCAGCTGCTGGATCCGTTCATTATCTGGGATCCCAGTCCCAATTAGTATGACTCCGAAAGGAACAAAACATATCTCTAAAAATCCAGATTCCAACTCGGTTTAGAAAAAGAAAAAAAAAAAGGATTTTGGAGTTTCTGTTGTACTGTACAGAGGTTTAAACTTAAGGCTTCCAGAGGTTTCAGTGTGCAGAGAGGCTTTGCAGAATCAGCAGGTGGTTAAACATTCATGCATTTCACTGCTGGTAGAAGGAATTAAGATTTAAAAGACTTTTGAAAGCTGCTAATCAACAGAGACTCCATGTAGGCGTACACCTGCATTTGGAGAACTGCCCGGTCCGCAATAACCTCAAATCTTACTGCTTGATTACATAAAAGTTCACCTGCTTCACATTCCGTAAAGTATTCTGTGTGACTGTGTAAATCAGAGTAATTGCCTGCACACACACACTGCTACTATCAATGACAAACACACATCACACGGCTCAAATACTGGCACCAGGCTCGGGGGCAATTAGAATACCTAGACGGCTGTGGTTAACCAACCGTCAGATGATTTAATTTCTTTAAAACTCCAAGTTTCATAATATTATCATGCCATGTTTGAAAACCAGCATCAAAGGTCAAGGGCGCCGGATTAAAAGATGTAAAATGAATGCTGTCATCTGCCTCTTTTTGCAAACTAGGTATTTTCAAAGTTTTAATACCACTCTCTGTCATTTCAGCAACCATTTATGGAGGTGAAGATCTCAGAGAGTCCCAAGCGAGCCAGGAGAGACACGGGCCTGGACTGTGATGAGAACTCTCCAGAGTCCCGGTGCTGCCGCTATCCGCTCACAGTTGACTTTGAGGACTTTGGCTGGGACTGGATTATTGCCCCAAAGCGCTACAAGGCCAACTATTGCTCTGGGGAGTGTGAGTACATGCACTTGCAGAAGTACCCACATACCCACCTGGTGAACAAGGCCAACCCGAGAGGGACCGCAGGCCCCTGCTGTACCCCCACCAAGATGTCGCCCATCAACATGCTCTACTTTAACCGCAAAGAGCAGATCATCTATGGCAAGATCCCCTCCATGGTGGTGGACCGTTGTGGATGCTCTTGAGTTGGGATGGAGACCCTGGCGAGAGGGACGGGAGGACTGAGGGGCTGTGGCTCACTCCGGCCTCCAACTTCAGACTTGTTGACACAACCAATCCACCAGTTCCAATGCCTTCCTGCAGAACATGGTGCAATAGAACCAGAGTAGAGGCCACAAACAGCCCGACTTTCCGGCGGGCAGCGCTTTCACAACCGGTATAGCTCTTCTTTCTTCCAGAGAAATCTTAGCCATAGAGGCTTGAAGTCAGATCGATACAGGAACACACACACACACACACACACACACATGCTGGACCTTGGAGTGAATGTAGAGAGAAATGATCAAAGTTATCCAAAAAACTTTTTTTTTTTCTATTGTCTCAGTGTTCTGTGCTCTATCCATTTATACAAACATGCTGACAGATTATACTAATATGCCATCTACTCCACTCCACTCCACTCATAGCCAACCTACAAGCTATTACACTTTTTGCTAAGCTATATGTTTGTGATAATCATTTTTCGAGTTATGTTTTCAGAGTGAAACCAGGAATCCTCAAGGACATTTTGAAAGGGCTTGGAAAAATGCAGCTGGAGAGTCCTTCGGGCGATATTTCACACCGGTAGAACGTGCTTTAGTACACGTAGGTTCATCGGAGTCGAAAAGATGAAAGCTGGCGGCATGACAAAACCCCTAGTCACCCCCGATTTATTACCGCTATTTGTAAGACCCAAACAAAACTTGCATCTTTAACTTGTTTGGAAAATTAGACACAGGTCACCATTATCTTTCCTCTATTGGATCAAAGTTAAAGTTTTAATTTTATTTTTTCTGATGAACAACTCTAAGAGCTGTGGAATAAAGCCCTAAGTGCGGGTGGTGACGTGGTGGTTGATCACTCCTGAGATCCTATGGACACAAAAATGTTCCACCGGGCTGAAGTATCACTTTAGGTCTTGACAGATCTTATGTATTCTGCCATACATACACACAGTAACACACCCGACCAAGGAGCATTCTTGCTCAGTCATAATCACTATACAACAAAAACAGCCAGACCTGCCCAATACACTTGAATTATTCTGATTGTAAATTCACATTACTGGACAGAAGGACTTGAACTGAAGGCACAATGAATGCAGCCTACAAATGAAAATGTGTTTAAGACAGAGAAAATGGATTGTTTAGATGTATGAATGTTGAGATCATGCTTAAACTCTGTCTTACAAACAACACAGTTTGCACTATGGCACACCAATAGAAAGAATTGGTTGCTACAAAAGTTGTAAAAACTGATTTTGATATGTTTGCTAATTTGTATTGTATACATATGCCATTGTTTCCATTAGGAGTTGCCTTTCTAAACCACTTTTGGTAAATGTATAAAACCACAATCTATCAAGATAAAAAAAAAAAATGTAATACAGCAACTCTATATACTTGTTTTAACAAATAAAGTTTCTAGCTTGTTTATTGAGTTCTGTTTGTTTCTGCGTCACATCCAGACAGCCTTTGCACTTTACAACGAGTAAGCACGCTCATTTTCAATAATTTGATCTTGTAGCATTTTAGTTATACTGAGTTACAGTTCAGAGTCATGCCAATTCCTGGAATATGTCGACAACATAATATCTTCTCGCATTCAATTCCTGAATCTTGCACATTATGAAATCAACATTTGCAAAATATTCCAAAGAGGTTATTGCAACCATAAAACCTCATTTCACTGGCTTAACATGCCTTTGTTCCTAGAGTGGCTTCAGAGCTAGCTTAGTGTCATTCTGCTGACTCACAGATCAAATCCAAACCTAATGCTTCAGTATCACAACACAACAGCCTGAACCTTAACATTGCAGCCCCATTTCACACTTCAGCAGCTGAGAATCTTTATGTCTTCACCACATGGTGTAAACTGATACGTCGCACAGGCAATGTGTGAGTGCGCGCTGTGTGCACGGGCAGGAGGAGAATAGTAATGACAACACACACACACACACACACTCTGTCTACCTGATTACACCTGCACAATCCCATCACCATAAGCCTGTTTTATCGTAAGTGTAATTCAGACCAATTTCCCTGACTTTGCTTTTTTCCAGTGAAGGGATGTTGAAAGTATTGCAGTCTAATGAGAGGATGTGAACTCTGGTGCGCTCTGACAGCATGACCTATTCGACTGACGGCCTCATTGAGGCCTGACTTCCGCCCAGTAGAGGGCGAATTGAGCACTGCCCCTGAGAGCCACTTCCTTTCCTGCTGGGAGCTGGAAAGCTGCCATGAAGATCAGCCACAGAGGAGAGCAGACCCCGGATAGAGTGGATCCACAGAACTTCTTTTTCCTGGGGAAAGGATTCTACACTTCTCTGTTTGCTGAAAAGATCTCTAAACGAAAGAACACTCTTGAGGAAAAATGAAGGCTGCATACCATTCAATATGAGCTTGATTAATTATTACGTATTTAACTGAACAAGACAGAACCATTTTACAGTCTGTAATCTCTATCCTCATGTGTTCCTACAGCTGTGCTTTTTCCATCTGCAGTTTGACATGGGCATGAACTTTTTATGAGTCTAATAGTCTCCACCAGTTTCCAACTGTTTACTTTCACATTATTACTAGTGACGCATGTTTTAAATATTAGCAATTTAAGAATATAACAACATCGTTTATCCTAGGTCTCGTGTATTAATGTCAGTTAAACTTGTTTTCACAGCTCTAGAAGAAACACAGTTTCAATTTTACAGTTGTATGTTATAGCCATGTCCACTGTGAGTAATTCCACAGTGCAGATTTGTTGCAGGTTTCCGGCATTTCTGCATCTTTTGATTGTAAACATCGAAAGTAGCTTGTAATAAGAAGAAAAGGAATAAGACAAGCTGAACATGATGAAAATTAGCACTGCTCTTTTCACTTCATCTAAAGATATGGCTGTAAACAGCCAGCACCAGTATGAGCCGTTCCGATTCAGTAATATTTATCATGCCTGGGTGCATCATTGCATTTACTTCTTTCCTGCAGTATCTGCTGCTGTCTGCTTGTTTCAAGCTACTTTCTGAACGGGAGCTGGGAAACATTTTGACTGAGCATCGCTACATCTGTCAAGAGTCAGACCCTGGAGGACTGTATCCGCCAGCGACATTCCACCTCTGACAGGTGAGGAAGTGAGAGTGAGAGAACAGGAAAGAGGATTTTAGGGGGTAAAGGAGTAGTCCAAGGCAGCTGGAGACCCCGTTATTGGACAAGGTTCCTGGTGTGTAAAGTTAATAGAAAATGAATGGACAGAACCTGTATTTCTCTTCAAGTCCTCATTAATAAATGGTCATTAATGATGCGTGATATGGCTGCTTAATGATGTTTCATAATAACATGAAAATGGTTTTTGAATACTGGGGGGATGAAATTGTATTTTTGCACCCTTAAGACAAAAGTTGGATTTACTGAAATCACAAAAAATCATTTTTTCTCACTTACCCGTAGTGGAATGTGGCTATAGTTTTGGTTTTATTTTTGCATTATTTTCGTTTTGTGGTGCTCAAAGCATTAAAAATATAAATTTAAAGAACTCAACAGCATATTTCACTGGGACCTGCAAAGGTAAAGATTACAACAGTGAGTGGTTATCCAGAGTAACCAAGACATTGACAACACACACTATAGTTGAATTTTTGATGTTATCTTTCCATAGATTGTACGCAAACTGTGAGCTGTAGGTATCTAACAAGACTAAGAGTAGTGCCTCTGTGAGGCTGTAATTCAGCAACGTGCTGTTTTGAGCGAAGTGCTTATGCCAGCATGGTAATTATGATTATATTAGCACGATACCAGTATTCATATATGTACTTAAAAACAGAGTTTTAGAGCCTACAGCCATGCTAGCAGCTGTGATGCTGTACTTATTTACAATGGTGCTTTGAGCTAAATGGTCACATCAACATGCAAATAAGCTCACAATGAAAATTCTAACATGTTGATGTTTAGGAGGTATAATTTTTTTGCCATGTTTCCCATCTCTGTTTAGAGTGCTGGCAATATAACTTTTGCAAATTAACGCCAAATACAATGTACAGCTGAGGAGATGATGGAAATGCCATCAGTTATTACAATACCTCCTGCGCTGCAGCCAATTTCATGGCAGTCCATCCAGTAGTCATCGAGACCTCATGGTGGCACTAGAGGAAATGTTACAACACCAAAGTCATTAGGTTACATTGTATGAGAACCATAAATGTCTACAAAATTTTGAACCAATCCATGTAGAAGATATTGAGATCACCAAAGTCGTTAATAGATGGAGTATTTATCCTTTAGGGACCTTGAGTATCCGTAGCAAATTTTATGGTAATCCATCCAATAGTTATTGTGATATTTCAGTCTGGACCGAAGGGGTGGACCAACTGACTGACCATCAGCCATGCCGCTAGAATGGGTAAAACAGGTATTAAGAACAAATGTAGTGGTAATGAAAGGGATATAAAACATATAATAGACAGAGCTCCAAAGATTGAAGTGCTTGGGTATACTTACTTCAGGGGATCACCAAAGTCAAAAATGAATCTTCTGGAACGCATGGAAATCCACGCCACGTTTCATCACAATCAATTCAATAGTAGGCCAGATATTTCAATTTGAACCATAAATGTACACTTCATAAAGTAAAGGTCAGAAGATCGCAAAAGTAATGATGACTCATCCCCTGGGCGCTATGAATGCCTGTACAAAATAGATAGATATGTCAGTCTGGACCAAGGTGGTGGACCGACTGACCACCTTACCTTGCCATCTTTTGTAATGCACATTAATCTACACACTTCTGTGAGTAATCAGAATACAAGACATGGACCAAGGTTTATTTCAGGAAAGTCTAATAGGTCTCTACAGAAGGTTGATGTCTGCAGGTCAAGACACCTGACAGATGATAGCAGCTATTCAAGAGAGGCATCACCTCTAGAGGTCCTTTCAAGAAATGTGGGATGTGTGGATGGAGACGAGCTGAACTTGAACCTGTGGTCACGGAATAAGGACCAGAAAAGAAAACTTGTCTTAACTGTGATGAGAAAATGAAAAATTTACAGGTCAAAGTTGGTGAGGTGTATTTGTTTTAGTGGAGTTATAGGCTGAGTTCTTGAGTCTATTGTGATGTGGTTATCAAGTACAGTGGACCATTATAATATTTGTTACAATTTATAGACAACTGAATTTTTCTGTTAATAAATTGTCGCCTGTTTGATTTGAAATATCCATGTAGTGTGCATACAATGATTGCATCCTCTCTGTTAACTTATCTGGAGGCATGACTTTTACACCTAGAGTCTTGGTACAACTGTTTAATACAATTCAGGAAGGCTTGATGACTTACAGCATCATAGTGAAATTTTTTCCACAGCAAGGGATGCCCTGTCCTGGATGTGGTGCATAGCTATGGACAGTGGGTGGGGAGAGAAAAGGGGCTTGCCAGGTGCATTCAATAACATCTGGAGCCTTTAACAGATCTGCAAACCATAGCATCTGGAGAAGTGTTTCTGCTGACAGATCGCTCTGTGGCAAAGGTCTTACTTGACAACAACATGGTTCAACACGATGGCAGACCAAGTTATCAAACCATGAAGAGGTGGAAGTGAACATGTCTGCAAGGTTGGATGAAATCCTGTAATATAATTAAACAGTGCTTACAGCAATAATGCGTTAAAATTCTTTTATTGAATTCCAGTGAGAAATCATTTTCAGTGACTCCTTACACAGTTTGGAGACAAAAAAACTGCCACCTGTTTCAAGCTGTTGTGTGGACCACAACTATCTGGTCAGAGACTCAAAACTATAGAACTCACTGGTGGAAAAATCATGGAGGGTTTTTGCTCCACACAATATTTCTAAAATAGCCTGATTCCAGACCTCTGAATCACTACACACATCTCAGATTTGTGCAGTGATTTAAAAATGTCTAGGTTTTTCCTGGGTGGAAAAACAACCATCTCAATAAGAGCTTTCTAGGCGGGGCTGGGAATGAGGACCTTCTTCTTCTTCTTCACCTTCTTCCATAGCTAGCTAGCTACCAAGTTACATTCATGAAAAAGAGCAACTGTAAAATGGAAGCAAAAATGGTGCCGACCATGTATGAGACGCAGATGTGCTGGTTGTTGGAAGTCGACTTAAAGAAATAGGAACTCTTAAATCTTCATACTTATATAATCATCATTAAAAATGTTAAAAACTCCATGCAACTGCCACCAGTAAGGATTGACTTAAACAAGAATAATTTTTAGTCATTGATAAACTGATCAGATGATTACAGTACATTATAGTCTGCTCAGAGAACTATTAGACACAGAATTACAGTTTAAGAAATAACTGTTTGGGACAAGACTAGATCTTCTCCATTTGTTACCAGGGGAGGTAAATTCATCACATTTGTAAAGTAATTTAAAATAAAGTTTTATGTGAAGATTTGGAAAAACATATTTTGTTCACATTTTGCCACTATAGTGAGATTAAGCAATACAGTAATGAACTGAAATCGTGTTATAATAAGTGCATGTCTTTTTCCACATGAATGACATTAATCAGGGTAATAGTACTCAGTCTCCAGTGTCCATCTGACCACTGACTTAAATACTGTGCCCCTTGTAAGTCACTTAATCATATGAGGACATGATGTTTGAGATCCGCATTGTAATCACTTAAACAACCAGCAGAGGATGTTCACCTCAGGCTAGATTGACAGGTTGCTTGTGAAAATCCCTCTTGGGTCTACAGAAAGCAATGAAAAGCAATAAAATCAACCAGTCTAGGACAAGATAAGGGCCAGATGGCCAGCTGCTGAATGCTACCTGTCTTCACTTCTTGAGTGATTTATCCTTCCCGTCTGCACTCTGCTTGCTTTTTCACTTAGGGATGAGGAATCACTATTCCTACTCCAAAACTGACAGTCACCTCTGGGAAGCTAACATATGATTAATGACTTTGTAAAGCTACTGGAAGTTTGGAGAGAGGACATATTTCGTGTTCACTCCAGATATGTTTACAAAATTCCTCAATGTTGGTGTTTGTTTGTGAGGAGGGGTTAGGTGACGAGCAAAAAATGTGGCCCGAGGCCATCCAAGGTCCAAAGCAGTGGAGCATTGTCTCTCTGGGGAAGGAGAGCTGACAGCGATGAAGAATAGATGTTCCTCTAAGGAGACTAAGGGAGGGCAGATTATGGAAACCTCCTGTCTCCTGATGATATACCTATGTTCTTAACACAGACGGATGTAGAGTAGTATCAGGTATGTGTCATGAGAGAGGGATAGATTTTGACATCTCAGAAATAACATTGGTATATTTTTACAGATTACTGCGCACAATTAATTTTACAAGAAGCTTAGTTGAGTGACATTCATGCGGCAAGCAGGACTTTCCACAATTAGACCTGAGTGGATAAATCCAGGAGACTGTCTGAACACAAGTTTGATATTTATTGATATGGAAGGAAATCCAACTTTCAAAGATATTTCAATATGTGTATAGCATATTTATTTGAAAAATCAACAGTATTTATTTCTAGGTTTGAATATCTTGAAGCCTGAAAACATCACATGACCTACAGGCTCGTAGCTAAAGCAAATATTCCTTGAAAGCAGATATTCGTTGAGCAGGGCATCCTGAGCTATTTGCCCTTTGGATTTCACAGTTTTAACATCCATGTGGTGTTTTCCTCCTTCTAACCAAAGATTCCTCTCTTTTAATTACCTAAAATGTTTACCTCCAAGTATCATGTCTTGGAATATAACTTCAAAGCTTGCTGTGGGTATTGCTGACAAATGATGAAAAATTAAAAAGAGTAGACTTGATGGGCCCATTGTGGATGCCCTTGACCCATGAAATTGAATGTGGTGTGGCTGTAAATTCTCCAACAGTTAAGAACCTGTGGCTTTTTAACACCCATCACATTAGTGTATGCCTGAAGCCCATAAAAAACTTAGTAGCTCTTCAGTGGTTGGCAGAAAAGTGCACAGTCACAGCAAGGCTCCACCACCAATTACCAGCTGAAAAAGCTTTTATAGTTGGTCCCATATGGAACATGGTATGGTTAATGGTTTTAAGACGCTTGATTAAGCCCTTCTGTAAAGTTTGGTGATGATGGTGAGTATCAGGGTTTGGTGACAGATTGAATGACCTTTGTTTGCATCCTTTTCAAAGATTCTTTAGTGGCTTTTTTCTTTCAGATGGAAATGACACACTTTAAAGATTTGTTAATCAATGTTTTTTTTTCCTAAGAATATTAATAATTCAAATGTGTACATCTAAAAGAAGGGCTCACTTGCAGTGACAAACCCACAGAGGATAATCATGTGTAATATGTTACCAGGAGGAGTCAGGAATTTTTAGCAAAAAGCTCTGATAAACACATTGTATTAGGACTGAAGGTATTCCAGCGACTTTCAAATTACTACAATCCTGGGATATACCACTCTGTCCTAGGAAAAGCACAAATTTTCACCATAAATTAAGTTCGATTTTAGTAAGTAATTCATTATATTTTTTTAAATTCAAAATGTCTGTTTTCTATTCTTTCATTAGAGCATGCTAGCATTTTTAGTGGTTCAACAATTCCTCTTAGAAGTAGTCTATCTTAGGAAAAAAATGGTCAAAACATACAGAATTGACTGATCCTGTTTTTTTTTTTTTTTTTGTATTTTAAGAATATCTTGTTATTCGTTTTAATACATCCAAAGTGTTATATAGGTATCGTTAATGAGGTTCTGAAGAAGGCAATTTTGTTTCAGTACATACAACAGTCTTTACAATAGTCATATGAAAACGCACAGGGACACAAAGACACACAACAGACCTCCTGAAAAAAAAAACCCAGGCTACGCAACTGTACTGAGCCATAAGAACATTTGTTTCCTAGCCACAAGGAATATACTTTAGCAAAAAAGATTAACAGGCTATTAACATAACCCACACAGTGTAATCTTAAACTATGATGTAGGAGTGAAGTTCAACTCTATCGCAATGCCTGCTGCACTGCTTCACTTGAAGGTGTAATATGTAACTTTTCCACATTAAAATGACTAAAAATGACAAAACCTATGTTATATATTTTATTGAATTGTGTACTTACACTATCCCAAATGTTTCCACAATTTTCAAACCTAGAGAAACCCCTAATTTTAATCAAGGTAACGGTCCGTTTCATTTGGTCGCCTGTCAGTGCGTTAGCGTTGTGGTTATCTGCCAGAAGCAGGCAAAATTGACTGCTTATCCAGTTTTAAGCCCAAATTTTTATGATACACTTTTTAGATCTTGGTCATTCATAACTACATATTTTAACCAGATGAAGTATTTTAGTCATCAGACGTCTGGATCATAAGTTTTCAGAGAAACAAGCTGAGCAAACGTTAGTGGTAGCTTGCCTCCCAGTCCCACCGGGATGTCCTCTGTCCACTGAACAGTGTTGGAGAAACTGATTTTTAACGTGAAACTAGTATAGTAAGTGTTTTTTACTGAATTTCATCACCAGGTATGTTTCTTTTGGAGAGGAGGAGACCTCTGTGGATAATTCGGCTCTTGGTAAAAACCTCCTGAACCTATGGATCATAAGTTATCAGAGAAATAAGCTGAGCAAACGTTAGTGGCAGTTCAGCTAGCAGCCCCTCCAGGATGATTTTTAATGTGAAACAGCTTTATTCAGTGATTTCACCAATTTTAATCACCTGGTCCATTTGTTTTGGAGAGGAGGAGACGGATAATTCGGCTCCCGGTTAAAACATCCTGAATGATTGACACTGAAGGAATCCTAACCAGGAGAAGCTGACCGCAGTGACGGCAACGGTGGTGAAGGCAGAAACTCCCATGATCCCACACACAACAACACCACCAAACATTTGTTTTTGTTTTTGTTTTTTGAGAGAGACCCTAGAGAATGAGAAGACATACATATGAAGGACAAGCTAAACAAACGCATTTAAAATTTTTTTTTTTTTTTTTTTTCAGCAAGCAAATATTATATTTTATTTTTTATATTTTTTTTTCATTTTTTTCCATCGCAGCATAGCTTGCTAGCTTTCCCCTAATTTGTGTTAGAAAATAGAACAGTAATAGCCTAATTTACTGATATAGCAACCAGACACACCAGACTAGACCCACAGTATTTTTACAGTATTTTTTTGTTTTTTTGCTCATCGGTTTTGAATTTAAACAGATTATCACTGATTTGATATTAAATTCTTTCCACATTTGAACAGTAGCTTGTACCAGTTTTAGCTAGTAGCTAATTTCCATCTGCAGACCCTGGGCAGGTGAAACGAACAATAAAACACAGAGCAAAACCTTACATCACCGCATCTTATTCTTAACCACGTGGACATACTCAGACACACACACCGAGACAAACACACAATAACACACCTCATTCAAGTGACACTCTAGTTAGCTGCTGTTGCTACTAGCTAGTTAACATGAGTAAAACACAGAAACGCCGAGAGAGGATTTGAGAGAACTTGAGAATTTCTCTGAGACAGGGGAGATAAAATCAATAATGTGCATGTTGTATTTAGCACCTAAATACAAAGTTACTGAATAGCTGGTGAAGACCAAAACAGAGGTAAAAAGGAAATTAAATATCGTACTTACATGCATCAGTTGGCCAGATATGCAACTCGAAATGAGTGCTAATGTTGCTCTGCATCTGCTGGATGTGTAAATAAGCTCTTGTTTGCTAACACATTAGCCATTACACCTTAATAAGTTAATAATAAAATATGTCTCTGTTTTTTTTGTGTTTTTTTTTAGGTTTTCTGCCCACAAGTGGCCAAATAAAATCAATTAATAGAGCTTAAAGAGTGCAAAGTTGTTTGGCAAGTCTTTAAAAGCCCTGCACACTGCACGCACACACAGGTGTTTCCAATTACTCTGACTGATTAGTCCTCTAGTCAGGTTGAAGCTTTGCTGGGTGGAGCTCATACAACTAAAAAGAGTGAAAAAGCTGTGGAACAAACAGAGTCTAAACACACCCACACTGCCAGAGAGGTCTAATCAGGCAAGTGAAAACACCCGTGTGCAGGGGTTTTAAAAATGTATCCTGTGTCTGGTCAGATTATTACTGTACAAAAGCCCATGATTGTGAGGGGAAGTATGAATCATTCTGAATGCCAGTTTTCAATTGACATTGTAGACTCTGCGTTTAGGTATAGATATGGATATTAATATTATGCTATTGAATCATTTTTGGCGATGGCAGTGGCATGACTCTGTAGATGCCAATCTCAGTCAGTTAGTTGGCCCACCTGACTTTCCCTCTAGCCCGCCCCCAGCCGGTTGACGGTTTTGGTTTAGAATGAAGAGAAGTATTGGATGGATTGCCATGAAATTTGGTGTGGACATCTATGTCCCCCACAGGCTGAACTGTAATAACTATGGTGATCCCCTAACTTTCCCTCTAGAGCTATCGTCAGCTCAAAAACTGTTTGATAAAGACAAATCTTAAGGGGTGGTTCGGTTAGTCATTATTATTAATTTCAAACCATGCCCTGAAGATGTAATGTTTTTAAACTGGTGATATTTTTTTCATTTGATGACTACATTTAAAAGTGGGGCATAATTAAAATGATGTATTCATGCATTCTGAAAGGGATATAAAAATGTTGTTTTTCTCCTTGTCTAGTTTCATATTTCTAAACAGAAGGATATAGTGCGTGTACTCAATATCGGGCAAGGTACTCTATGTGACTACTTCTTGTAACAGTTCCAAAAAATAAGGTAGGAAGGGAGTTAATTATAGTTCATGTAATTTTATTTTGGATTTGATGACTCTGTTAAAGTGCATGGTTACTTCTGGGTTGTGAGAGTGGTGTACAGTTGCCCTGGCTGCTGAATACGACCTGACAAGCAGTAGCTCTGCACATTAGGGCAGTAACAGGAGATGAGATAACTATCTAGATGACGCTGTATGTGAACTGAGTATTCTTGTTTCAAGGTTTTGATATTCAACATTTTTCATGCATTCCCAAAGTGTTCCTTTTTCCATTCTTCATGTTAGGTTAATCATTAGCAAATACCTCAGTATAGCTGAAGAAAATGTCAAAAAAGAGTGCAACAGGTGGCTTATAAGACAGCTGGCAAAATGAACCCTTGCTGACCTTTTAAACAGTGTGGTCACATGGTCAAAAGATGATCATCGGTTAATCCTCCCCAATTACTCTGATATGCCCCTTGGGTGCCAAAGGCAACATGTACAGAGTAGATTCTGCTGCTGCATGCATTTATGGAAACGAGCAACTGAGGAGCACGTATCCACCAGTGAGAAGTTTAAAACAAGAGTCCATGCGGGAGCGGGGGGCGAAAAGCTGAGGGACGAAGGGTGGAAGGAGGGGCAGGGGTCCTCACTGGCATTTATTCCCTTCCCAGAGGCACTTTGCAGAGTGTTGGCCCTGCAGCAATGCTGAAGCCATCTGTTGGTCTCTCAGCAGAGGCCACGTAAAACAAGACGTGTGCTGTGGTTTGACCTTTCACGGTCCTAACTATAATATTATGATAAGATGAGTGATCAGATTGCACTTTCCCCTGTGGTGGGATTCAGTGTCCATATGAAAAGGTGATGAGTGAAAACCCTGTAGGGTATATGTATTCCTGTTATCCAAATGTGGTCAAATCACAGTAAATACTTCTGTACTGAATTTTCTACTATCACATCCCCTTTTGTACATACCACAACTACTTATCATTACATCAGTGCTACTGAAAATGATTAAAAAATTATATGAATGATTTTTTTTTTAAATCATATACTTTTATACTTTTTATACCAATGCCTGCCACTCCACTCCTTTTTTTAGTTGTTGAGCACAGCATAACTCAGTTTGTTTCCCCACAGGAAACCTCAAGCAACACTGAATACCAGAATGATGCAGTAATAGACTAATGTCTTTAGGAAGTGGCACCACTACAAGTTAGCGCAGTGTCAAGGATTTGCTAAACTTTGTGGTTGAAATTACAGTGCAAATCTCTGAAGCATTTAATGCAGCCAGGGATAATATACAAGTATCTGTCAATACTAAAGGCTGAGCAGCTGGCACTAATTGAGGGAAAAGAATTATGGGTAGTAGCTGGCACACTGTACATCTCTGGCGTGGAGCTTGCCAATACCCATTTCAATGGTGCCACAATGAGGCTTAGAAGTAGTAGGATACTCTGGCTTTTGGACTGCAATCAAGTTAAGGAATCAGATGTCACTCTGCGTTCTGAATACTGCTGTTGTTAATCCAAGAAAATGCAAACTATGCAAGAAATCATTCTATAAAACCAAAACACTAAAAATACAGTAAATCAAATCAGTTGAAAATGGATCATGTAAAGCTAAATGAAATTGTTAACAGCCATAGCTGGTACGATACAAAAAATGTCTCAACATCCCTGTACTTTCTGGCTCACGTTCATTAATTGACTGACAAAACTAGTGTTGAAATGAGAGCGTTTCATTGTGTCTGTTGCGAAGAACGTGATGAATAATGCTAATAATCCAAACGTTGGCTAAAAAGAGAGAAGGTCTATATGATTTGAGGAATTCATATGTTCAAAAAAAAAAAAAAAAAAAAAAACACAATTAGTGAGGACTAATGTAAAACAACATCTTTCAGTCAAAGGAGTGAACTTATGGAACAGTTGTAGTGAGGAACTGGAAACATGTAAAACACTCAGTGAGTTTAAAAATGTGTATGTTTTTGTTTTGTTTTGATTTTTTTAATGATACCTTTCAAAGTTAAACATGATGTGTATTGATTTTTTTTTTTTTTGTTTCGATTGTTTTAAGGTTTGATGTTACCTTTAGTGGCTGGACATGATGTATTGTTAAAAGGGTAGGCATTATAAGCTGTAGCTTCAGACTACGCCTTTTTGGACAGCAGAAATCTCTTTATATGAGTTTGTATATTTATAGATATGAAGCAATTTCTAAATGCCTTACAAAAGATGTTACAAAAAGGTTTTAGAAAACTTTACCAGCTTTTTAAGAACAGATCTACAAGTTAGGGCAATGTCAGGGATATGTAAAACTTTGTGGTTGAATTTACAGTGCAAATCTCAAATCTCAAATCAAATTAAGCATTTAATGCAGCCTGGGATATTATACATGTATTTGACAATACTAAAGGCTGAGTAGCTGGCAATAACTGAGTGAAAAGAATTATGGGTAGTAAAATGCCTGACAAGATATTTAAAAAAAAAAAAAAAAAGGTTTCAGAGAGCTTTACCAGCTTTTTTATAAAACAGATCTATGATAGGACTCTTAGGACTCTAGTATCAAGTGAATTGCTCAAATGACCATACAACAGTAGATGCTGAAATAACATTGCCTGTTTACTTTCCTCAAGACTTTCTGAGCCAGTCGAAGAGTTCAAAGCTGTTTTCTTCGATTGATACCTTACAAATATGTAAATGAACTTACTCAAGGTTCACAAAATGCATTACATGCTTGATCAAAGCACAAAAGGTGGAAAATTTTGTTTATTTCTATATTCTGGTTGTAACAAAGTTGAACATCTTTCAAGGAGAATGGAAACAAAGCCGGTAGCTTGCATTGAGAATACTCAGCTGCATTAAAATGAAACAGCTGTTTCGTATTGCACTGCTGTGTTTTCTCATTAAGGGGTCTACATTTTTACAGCTCTAAAGGCCTCAGCAGAGCCTTAGCTTCCTGGTCTGTGGAAGGGAGGTCAGATAGGTGTTGGAGAAATGGTCGTCCATGGATGCAGGTCCGGCTGTTCTCACCAAGCTGCTGTTCCATCCGTAGAAGGGTTTCCTCTACATCTTCCCTGAATAAATTCGAAGGCAACTGACGGGCAAGTCGTACTGCTTCCCCCTGTGAGGGAAAAGTCACAATTCAAATACTTAATGAAACAAAACAAAACACTTCATTGATGCCATTCTTATTCTCCATTCATAGCATCTCTCACTTGTAGGTAGTTTGTGACTTTAAGTGGTCTGCACTCTTGGACGGTCCTGGCCTTCCTGTGAAGAACTGCAGTCAGGATCTCCCTGAGGTCCTCCACACCGAGGAAAGGCACGCAGTCTGCCATTGCTGTCACTTCCAGATGTCTCTCGGCTGAAGTGGGGCCTGGCCAAAACAAGCAGAAAAAAAAAGGATTAATATATTCCAGACACTACTACTATCTCCAGGAAAGAATAATAAATAAATATTGTGGTTTACGGCCGGACTCATGACCAAGTTAAACATGCTAAGGGCCAAATGGAGTGTTAAATGACTAATAGAAGCCCCAGCAGACTGGAAGGAAGTTGTCTTGTAGGGTGGATGAATGATGGCTTCTCATTTCATGAGGAAATACTGCAAATCATGGACAATTTATATTTCTGATACATGACTTTGGATGCAAAGTGAAGTCAGAAAGGTAAAAAATAAAAACTGGAAATGCAGAGACAGTTGCAATATTATTGAACATTTCTATGCCGGTTGTGTTGCCTATGCAAGACTGCTTGTCCAGTACATTCGCTATTGAAAATTTATGAAGAGAGCAATAACTGACAGTAACAAATTTCCTTATTGTAATAACAGCATATTTATGTTGTTTTTATACATCATTTTTTTCAATTATAAAATGACAGTAACTGTAAACAAATTTTAGAAAATGAACACTACATATTTTCAACAATCCTAGGAAAAACCAAAGATGAGAGATTGTGCAATGAAACCATCTTATATACGGTGCTACCTTCAGTCCCATGCACACCCACCGAGGCAGGCGGTGCCAAATGAAAATTCCTAGAATTTCTTAAAGGGCAACCATTCTCATCACCTGCACACTGGGGTACAAACCTACTGTGAGACCATGTTGTTGGGCAGAGAGCCAGTGTCAACTGAGGTGAACCATTCCAGCAACAAAAACAACCAACACTCACAGGACACTGTATAGCTTTTGCAAGCGAACAGAGATGTAATGTCACAATGATGATGAAGAAGTTGGCAAAAAATACGTTGAACTAAGGAACTTATTCTGTTTTATTTTTTACATAATTCGCATTACCCTTCCATTTGACATTATTTATTGCAGCATATACATGGGTAAACTACACTGATGTGTAATGTAATTATCAGAATAATCTGTCAGTTTAGACCCACCAATATTAGAACCAGAAATGTGCTTGAAAAACTTCACTCCTTGTATACAGTGCCTTCAGAAAGTATTCAGACCCCTCCATTTTTTTTCACATTTTGTCATGTTGCAGCCTTATGCTAACATCGTTTAAATTCATTTTTTCCCTCAATCTACACTCAATTCCCTTAAATGAAAGAGCAAAAACTGAAACATCACATTGTCATAACTATTCAGACCCTTTGCTATGACACTTGAAATTTAGTTCAGGTGCATCCTATTTCTCTAGATCATCTTTGAGATGTTTCTACACCTCAAGTGGAGTCCACCTGTGGTCAGTTCAATAAACTGAACATGGTTTGGAAAGGCACACACCTGTCTACATAAGGTCTCACAGCTGGAAATGCATATAAGAAAAAAACCAAGCCATGAGGTCCAAGGAACTGCCTGCAGAGGTCAGAGACAGGATTGTGTCGGGGGCACAGATTGGAGGAAGGCTAGAAAAAAAAAAAATTGGTGGGCTGAAGGTTCCCAAGAAAAAAGTGGCCTCCATAATTCTTCAGTGGAAGAAGTTTGGAACAACCAGGACTCTACCTAGAGCTGGCAGCCCGGCTCTGGGTGAGCAGTTGGGGGAGAAGGACCTTGATACGAGAGGTAACCAAGAACCTGATGGTCATTCTGGCTGAACTCCCGAGATCCTGTGTAGAGATGGCAGAAACTTCCAGATGGACAAACACCACTGCAATACTCTACCGATCTGGGCTTTATGGCAGAGTGGCCGGATGGAAGCCTCTCCTCAATCAAAGACTGGTCAGGGTTGAGGGAAAGCTGAGTCGAGCAAAGTACAGAGATATCCTTAATGAAAACCTGGTCCAGAGCACTCAGGACCTCAGACTGGGCCAAAGGTTCACCTTCCAACAGGAAAATGACCCTAACCACACAGTCACATGAGTGGCTCAGGGACAACTCTGTGAATGTCCTTGAGTGGCCCAACCAGAGCCCTGACTTGAACCCAATCAAACATCTCTGGAGAGACCTGAAAATAGTTGTCCACTGATGGTCCCCATCCAACCTGACAGAGCTTGAGAGGATCAGAGAAAATTATGGCAGAAAATCCCCAAATCCAGGTGCGCACAGCTTATCACGTCACAACCAAGAAGACTCTAGGCTGTAATTGCTGCCAAAGGTGCTTCAACTAAGTACTGAGTAAATGGTCTGAATACTAATGTCAATGTGATATTTCAGTTTTTCCTTTTTAATAAATCAGCAAAATTTTCTAAAATTCTTTTTTCACTTTGTCATTGTCATGGTACTGAGTGTAGATTGATCTGAGTAATTTCTGAACACATCGAAGTTATTAATCTTGTCACGATCCATTACAGAAGAAAAAGCCTGTAATTACAAAAAACATACTACATTGTCTGGTCCTGTATCTCAGTTCTGTCATGATTTACAAAATCCTGTTTCTCTATTTCAGCATTCATTATTTTTCATGATGGACGAATTTGTTAAAGAAATGGGACTATTTTGTCTTATCCACAACTAATCCAATACACAGAAACTCTGTCAGAAATAATTGCTTGTAATCCAGTTACTGGGGACTGTACGTTTGACATTTTTAAGTGACTGGTGAACTATGACATTAGTGAGGGCAAATCGTTCCAACATTTGTTAAATAAAACTAAACAATCCATTAGACCTTTAAACAGCATGACTCAAAAAATAGGAAAGCCTTGTTTTCTGATTGATTGGGTGTTGTAGACTTCCATGTTGTACTACGGTGCCCTTGTCTAGGGACTGTTAGTACTATATACTGTTATCAGGTTCAGAAGGACATATGCCACATAACAAGCAGATGAATGTTCAGTCAGTTGCACACATATTGGTCTGTCTCATACAACAGCATTACGGTCCAAAATTTTATTTACAATGTACCTGGAGTGAGTTTGATTTTAAACCCATTAGCTACAAGCCTAGGATCAGAGAGGAGGGCCTGTCCGTTCAGCTCAGGGCTTTGTTTTTCCATGTTGCACAAAGCGTCAGTATATTCAGCTCCCCCTAGACTTCTAGAAAAGAGAGAAAAGTAGATGTTAAACATACAACAGTGTATTTTCATACATTAGATAAGCCTGAATAGAAACCAAGGGTTGGGATTTGTTTGTCTTATAAGCAGTCTCCAACATATATGTATGTAAAGAAATTGGATGAGTGTGCAGTTTTCCACAAGCAAAACAACTGTCAGGGTTGGCATTTTGCTGGTGAGAGGTGAGTGATACCTTACCCATCTGTTAACTGTATAGGGTTCTGCAGACTCTCTGCTGGAAGTATATTATTCTCTAGAAGTCTTTTAAACAGCAAGGCTTCTTCCACTCGAAATGGGTTTAACAACATGAGCCTCTGACCACATAAAATGACCCAGGCGCTCTGAGAGGCCAGTCGGTTTACAAGACGGAGGCCCCGTGGTGCTGTGCTGCGCTGGGATGAGAGGCGCTGAAGCTGCAGCCGAAGGGCAGCCACGCTGCAGGGGAGGGGCTGTGAGGGCTTAGTTGCAGGGTTCTTCATCTTTTTTTGGGGCTGTGCAGAGAAGAGCTCGTCCAGCAGCTGCTGGTTGGACAGTGGGGCCTTGCGTTTCTGGCTGCGCACATGGCTCCTTGGGGTGCTCACACTCGGTTCTCTGGGGCCCTCAGCAGAGGCCACCTTGGTCATTTGGTCATGGTGTTCCATGTCTTTTTTTGCCTTGTCCTCATACCTGCAGAATTCAACCAAATCTTTTACAGTTATAACAGCAGTGACAACCTTCTGTTATTAAATCAGTTCCAAGTTGGCAATCCAGCATGCACTGAGGTGGTGATTTGTAGCACAAAAAGATGCCCAAGCATGTAGGTTAAAACTGGGCTGATGATGTCAGTAATATGATTAATTATTCAATAGATTTGAATCCTGTTCAATCGATATTCCACCTGGTCTAGGTTGACTATAATTGTTCGCCTCATGTCTTTGTTTATTTTGACTCTGATGAAGACACAGCAGTGTCAAACGTTAGTCTGTTTGCACAATTAAAGGCTGTTAATTAATCAATGTGCTCCAGTCCCTTCTGTCCTCTGTAAATTTGCTGTCCTCAAGCTAAGAAGCGCACGATTCAGCTGCATTTTGCTGGAAGATGTACGGCGAACCCTATTTTTTATGTTTTTTTTTTTTTTAAATGGGCTGCTGATGTCAACAGGGTTATCTTGGTTTGGGCTTGACACTTAAAAGCCTGCTTCACAAACAGGAGGTATGGGGTTTGAAGGAGGTGGGCATACTGAGGGCTAATGAGTTGCATTATGGGAATTGGACGATCAAGTTTTTTTGGATATTGACCCATACTAGGAGGTGAAAGTCAGGATATCTCAGCCTCTGCTGCTTTGATTTTGACCATTCTTTATTTCATTGTCTCTTGTCAGACCCCCAACTTTATAGAAGTGGAATACTAAATCACTGGAGTACCCCTTTAATGTCTAGGTTATCTATGGTAGTGGTTTCAACAGGATTGAAATTACTACATTACAAATTAATCTGAAGACCTGCTTTACACTCAAATAGGTCATTGAAATGCTGTTGAAACAACAGTAATATGTATCTGTGGAACTTGTGACTGATGGTAACCCATAACACCCTTCTCTGAGTGGGTCTGCGGAGACGATTATCTGTACCTTTGGAGAAGCATAATACCAGCATTATGTGTGTCCTTTAGCTATTTCTTCTGTGTAGCACAGCTGTTACGCTAACATCTGTTGTTGTCTACTTAGAACATATTACAGCTTTTTCTAAATCAAGAATTTAGATAGAGTAACAACTTGTTCCCAATGTACGTGAGAGAACAAGTGGAGAATTTGATACATACTGTGGTTTCCCCAGCAAAATTGCCAACTCATGTTTCCATAGATCTTCATATGTTAAGCATTAGGGCTTACACTTCAGCACCCCATTATTCAAATAACCTGTTTCATGAACTTGTGTAAGTATAATTCCTAGAAGTGGTGTGCCATTTAACAGTGGAGGTGAAAGGAGCCACGTACTTGCCACATTTTATTTCATGTTTAAGACAGCAGTACAGCAAGGCAGAATTCTAAACAGATGACTTTTTCCATACACTCTTCCATACCTTATATAAGACCCCGTACTAGTACTAGTGACACACATTTTCCAACCTTGCAATTACCTTAAATTGGTAGGCAGTAATCTAACATAATTGGGTTAAAGCGCTTTCAGCACAGTATAATGGTATTATTCCTTGATGCTAGCTCAAAGGATAGAGATCAAAAGGTAGCACAGTTCGTACTTTCTTTTACTGACATTTCCATGTGCATCTGGACCATTTTAGAAGATACTAATGACCACGTGCCGAGATTTACCTGTGTTTATATTTCAGAAGCGGTTTTGATACAATCAACTGATTGAAAAAGTGAAGAGTTGCACATGGCCTGTGCGTTGTGCTGTGATTTCTGACCTGCTAACTGCAAGATTTTATAAATATTTTGTGTGCTTAGATCTCAGAATTGAGTCAGAGGCAAACACACACCTTGAGCCTGGTGAATAATGCACTATTCTACCAAAAAATGCTGTTCATCTGACCACCATGTTGTTATTTTTTTTGTTTGTTTTTTTTGCAAATAACTCCATTCCTGTCTTACCTTCATTAATGTAAATGCTTTAACTCTGAGGGAGCAAGGGTCAAACACAAACACTCATTACCTCCATCTGTTCTGCGCCAACCCTGTTCCTGACAAGCCAACTATGTGGCACTCCTGATACCACTTATTTAGTAAGTGTAGGTGATATTTTTAAATGGACAAAGAGACTAGTGTGAACCTGGAGACAGGAGATTTAGATACTGAATTTATGTTAGAGTCTGTAATTACAAATGAGTAAATACAGTTCATATCAGTCAATTTCAATTAAATTAGTATATCCTATTTTAGTGTCATTATTAATGCCTATATTTAGGGACTACTGTAATTATAGGAAATAAAAACAATCTTAAAGGATTTAATGTTGAATACGTATTAACTAAAATCTGCCACAAACAGACATATGAGAAATCTCTGGATAGAAATCTCTGGATAGATGGAATACTTTCTGAATACAGGACATTTTATCATTAGTGATACCTGTTGTACTGCAGAAAATGGTGTCTACCTAGCTCCCTATTAGGAACAAATGTCTGGAAATTACAAACACAGCTCATATCAACAAAATTTCCAGACTCAGCTTTTCACACGCAAATGACAGGTCAAACTTTCCCCCCTCTCTCTCTGCCTTGCAAATAACAAGAAATGGAAACAACTGCTTGGAAAGGTGAAGGTCTGGAAACTCACTTCTTACGGTCTTCCTCCCTCAGATTTTTCCACCTTTCGTGAACAGCGACACTGATATCCTGTAGGCTGGCTGTGGGTTTCTCTCTAAGGACCTCTGCTCTGGCCTCCTTCTCGAACAGGGAGGCAGGAGACAGTGGTGCCCTCATGGCACGGTTGCTGATCAGGTCGTAGGCTGTCAGAGCAGCCCGCTTCTCTGTTATGGCATTGAACATCTTTTTGTTTGAGCTGCTCTGACTCTTGAACTCATCTGAGTCAGAATGATTGTGCTTTGAGGATTGATGGATTTTGACGGGCTGCAGGGGTTCTCGTGACAAGGGGTCAGTCAGAGCCGTTCCCCGGCTCCAGTCCTCAGCTAATAGCTGGTCTTTGCTCATGTCTGCCCCTGACACCACATTCCCCTCAGGTCTCTCCAGGGATTTGCTTGCTGAACCTGTTTCTATTGTCTGAGTGCAGCTCTGAGCCATTTCATCATCATAAAGAGAAAAGTTGGACTCAAGCTCGGCTGGGATCTGTTTGACAATCCAGTCCTCTGCTATAGAAGATGAAGAGCTGCTGTTTGAGGTCTGGCGGTCCAGTGAAGCATCAGTGCTTATTGGTGTTGATAGAGATGTGTCACTGTGTTTAAGTGCTTCTTTAAGGAAGTTGCCATCGTGGTTGTTGACACTGTCATCCATCTCTACACTTCGCTGAATGACAAGTCGTGAAGCATCAGTCTGCAAAGGACTAGATGGCGAGGGAGACATCTCATGGCTGAGCTGCTTCTCAGCTTGGGGTTCAGTACCAGGCTGATAGCCATAGAGAGAAACCAGCAATGCCTCTACTGCAGTGAGCACAGCCTCCTAAATGTAAGAATGATGACAGATGGTACACAGAGTTTAATTTCCAATTACATCTTCCTGGCTAGGGTTTTGTTTTATTTCTCCAGTCATCGCTAAGTCTGATCAAATTCTGACCAAATACAATACATATTCAACTGATTTCAACTAAGCTTGGATTTCAAAGCTACCTTGTTATGAAGAAGAACCTGGGTCTTGTCTGGTGTCAGGTTGACATCGACTGAAGAGGCTGAAACGGTAATTTTAAGCACGAGGGTGGGATAACGATTTCGGGCTGGATCACCCGGATACTGAGCAGTGTAGCGTTGACGCAACAACTGGGGATTAAATACACAATCATAACAGGATAGTATTTTCAGGGAAACAAAAGACAAAAGAATGGTGTTAGATACAAAAAAGCATTCATTCTATAAGATCTGTTGCATTCAATTATCCAAAATTATTCTACCTTCATTATATCTTTATGGTGGACAGGCCGGTTGTTGACAAATATAAACATTTTGTCAGGGCTAGATGAGCTTGTAGAGGAATAATCTGCTCCAGGCTTTGGAAAAAAGCCATCTAAAATGATCTGAATAAAAAAAATATATATATATATATTAATAATCCAACACAAGATAAACACAAAGTGGATGTCATACATCAAATGTATTAAAATTAGTCAAATGCTGTTTTCCACCTATTACCAGAAAAAAACTGGTAAACTGGAAAATTTTAACATTAAATAACAAATAATGGCTGTAATAAAGAACTCAATTTGGTTGAAGCTTTCTGAAATGACAGCTTCATACTTTTGCACCACTTTCATACTGACATGCTCAGCAGCTGGTTGGCACAGGGGTGTAACAAATAGTGTAACTAATAGTTTTGAAACTTGAACATAACATAAACTCTACTGTTATTACATTTTCAATTGGGAAGGCGTGCTTGACAATGAGAAAGACGGGCAGTGAGATGCCTTAGTTTGTTGGTTCTTTTGATGTGTATCTACATGCAGACTTCACTATGAACATGTGCAACAAGCTGGTGTTAGATATTCTTCTATTAAAATTTGTATCATATGAGATGACCTTTCACCTAAAATCCCACCAGAGGGAGTTCTCATGAGCTAAAATCGATGACTCTGCAGAAAACTGAACAATCTCACTTGAAACTCCGTTATGAATGTAAGCTAGTAAGAAATTATGGAAAGCTGTTAATGTTCTGCAGATTGCAAGCAGAGAATAGCTATGTTTTTTTCCCACATGGCCTAGGGCTCATTATTAGCAGCAACGCACGCCAATGAAGTTAATAAATGAACTGCTGTTTCAGGTCACGGCACATATGCTTCTCTCTATTTCTGCTCATTAGGGTCACTTTATGGGAGCACGAATGGCACCTCTGGCCCCAAAGGGCTGTGGCTATGTGTAGTCATGCTGCCAAAAACGAGTGTCACATTTTGTTCTGCAGAGGAATAGCTCTTACGACTGTCCCCAAGCGAGGCCCCGGTGAAATTGTCAACCTGGTTCCCTTCATCACTAAGCTTTGGTCTTGGGGACAAAGAGGAGAAAAGTTCTCTTTCATTGCTACAGGGAGTAAGAGGAAAAGGTGAAAGGTTGTTCTCATAACTGGGCACCAAAGTGCAGCAGCAAAATAACAACAACAAAGAGGAAAATGAGAGAGAAACGGGGTGAAAAGGGCTGCTCCATATCTGTCAGACTAGATTAGTTGGGAGCCTGGCAGCAGGTACGAGCCACATGACACCTACCGTGACCAAGCAGAAAGTTACCGCTCGACAGTAATTCAATTACGATCAGCACAGCAAAGCTTAGCTAACAAAAATAATTCACTCTTCATCAGGAAAGAACTCAAGAGAAAAGGGCAAAGAAATAGTTGGCCAGCCACCAACTGACCACATTTGCTGGCTTGAGACCAGGCGTTCCTGATGAGGTTATTAGCTCACAGTCAAGTATAACGTGCATGCACTCATTTGCTCTGCAAAAATTATCCATCTTAACCAGGCATTAACTGTAGTATTGACAGTTATAATTAGACCTTTCTAAAACAAGTAAAACAAATAAGTCACTGAATCGTCATCATCATTCATTTCCAATGCAAATAAAATTATGTAAAACTTGTTTTCAAGTTCTTTTCTCATTTCTTATTAAGTTTTTGAGCATCGGTGTCACAAAGTGTCAAAGACACTGACTTCTAGAACACTCCTGACACAAGTAAAATTAGATTATTTCAACCCCATGTCACAATATTTTATTTTATTTGGATTTTGACTGAAAATGAGACTAAAAGACATGTAATTTTAGGATGGAATTGTTGCTGTAATGGCTCCATAATGAAGGGCAAAGTGGCATGGGAGCACAGTATGAGAGCAAAGAGTGCAAGGTGTGTGCATGAGGTGGGAGGGGTAGCATGCGGCTCTGTGCCAGCTCAGCCGTGCTATGTGCCTGTGACGCTCATCCATCAGAGTGCAATGCACTCCATGTAGTCTCTTCACATTCACTGCAGGGCTTGTTACTTTGTCCAGCAGAGCAATGGTCCATGTGAAACAATAAAAATAACAGTTGACCAAGAAACCCGAAACCGGTGACAAGAACCCTACATACGATGATATGACACACTTTGGCAAATTGCCTACAGTCTGACAGGGTTAACTATTTCAAACTGAGTTATAAAATTTGAAGTGATTTTTTTTTTACTAATGCACATTCACGCATTTTTGCTAGAAAAGAACACACAAACAAATCAGGTACCTTATCTAGACCTGCAAGTATTTTGTTTGTCTTACAGAATTGCTCCATTTTTCTCTCATCTCTGCATTTTTCCCCTTAACTAACCTCTGGTTGCTCTTGGTGATGGTGGCAAGGGAGCAGGTTGGCAACAGCGCTGGGCCCCAGTGTAGCAAGGAGGGCACTTCTGTGATCGGCCACCTTGGCCTTCTGCCAAACCACCACCTGGAACAATATGACACCAGTCAACTTCCATGAATCCACATCAGGCGAATCACACTGCATAAACACCTGTCAAGAGAGTAACTGGGCCACCAATATATTTCCGGAGTTCATTTATTTTGTTTGTCAAGTTATTCAGCAATAAGGGAAAACAACAGCAGTTGTAATGTTCAAAGATTGGTTACATCAGTTTATGTCAAAATTTAGGGCTGAGAATATGAAAGATACAGCACAGCAGTCCTTGCCAAAGTAAAAATGAATGGGTATTTAAATTAACATAAAAAAATAAACCATGACAACAATTGTGATTCTTAAGTCATTATTTCAACCTCAAGCCCAAGGCTACTTGTGACTACATAAAGACTATTGATGTGAAAACACTTGAGACGACAAAATGTAAATAGAAGCTGTGTTGTTAAGGGATTACAACACATCATCAAATTAAGGTACATTTAAAGGACGTAATTAACTTAACCCATAATTATTTTCCTCCTAACCAATTTATATAATTTTTAGAAAATATTACATAAGAATTAAAAAAAAAAAAAAAAAAAAAAAAAAAGATTACATTTGATGCAAACTTGACAGGAAAGATCATGTCAGATCAGAAAATGGTTTGGGTACAAAATTTGTTGACATCCATGTAGTTTGTGTCTACTGGGTGTTGATTTCTACAAGCATGCGCCCTCTTGCTGGGCATATCTCAGCTATTAAATACACAATCTGGCACATGTAAACGGATCACTCCTGTAAACAGTTCTTGAAAAAAGCTGTGAAACACGACACAAGCCAAATAGCAGAGTTGGAGATAGAAGATAGGGGCAACTGAGTGCTGATTGTGCAAAATGGATTTGCTACTCTAACCTGACAACCTCAAAACGGATTTCTGTGAAATTTATACGGCGGTCGTGTGGCCCCTCCATGACCCACGCCACCTATGCACTTCTGTGTACAAACTAGCTGCAGCCTGAAACAGAATCTGGGGTTAAGCCTGCAGCTGTGTTCAGCAACTTACTCAGGCGTCATAATCAGCCAAATCAGAGTTCACAGTCAGCCATATTTGTGTTTGAGGCACCTGACTGTTACACTTAGCTGTGGTCTGAAACAGTGTAAGGGATGGAAATGGCAACTGCTAAATAATTCCACCCTGATTAATCTAATCTTATGTAATGGAACAAACCAAAACACAATAACTGGCTATTTTATTGTGTACACCAAAAGTATGCAACCCTGTACGGCTCAGGTGATAAAAAGTAACCAAAAATAGCTCGTCTAAAAGCATGCTTAAAACCAAAAGAATTGAATTTTCTTTTAGTTATTCATACCAAAAACAAGCAATCTGTATATAAGTCTGATGATCACTAATGACTGAAGGCTCAGTCAATGATAAATTATGATCAATCTTTTCAAAGTTATGTAAACAAACCTGGATATTGTGGAACATGATGCGTTGCTTTGCTATGTGTGTTGCTACATTTAGGTTAGTTTTTATTCTGAACTATGTCAACCAACAATCAAGTCATTGTTTTGCTGTTTCCATTTTGTAATGGGCATTGTCAAATGCCACGCAAGAGAAAAACACTAAACTATCATTATTGCAAGAGTCACATTTTTTAATGATGGAAAGAAAAATCATGACTATTATTACTATTCTTTGTGTAGTCGAGGTGTGGCTGTAATGATATATTAGCATTTTAGGGATGTTGCCACAACCCAAGCATTTCTTTGGTTTAAGACATACAGTATATTGTAGATTTACTCCTGTTCAGGGTTATCTAGTCATACGTTTCACGTTACAGACAGAATTCATTGTTCTCTCAACAGTTGTAAACTCAAACGATAATACTTGCTTCATTATGAGTTGTTGTTCTTAATATTTGTGTTTGTTTGTCTCAAAATAGAACACTATTTCCTTTCTGCTTGCAGGTAACAGTATAGAGTATTATTCCAGTAGCACACAATAGCATGCAGGGGCAAACATTGAGATACTCATCCTTGAACAGCTCTGACATTAGGTACGCACATATTACTTAGTAAAATCAGATCTGTGGCTGTTGCACTGGAGTTGTCTGGCATCTCCTTGAACACTGCACAGTGCAGTATTACATTGATATTTGCAAGATTCCCAGTTATAGACTGAAGTTTTTTAGCAGTTACGAGTGTTTCATTGCTTCCTTTTAAGGATTAAATATCTACTCTTATTTATTTATTAATATTGATTTTTGATGACGTTTAATTTTAACACTTCAAAAAAACAGGGGATCCTAAAGCCACATTTATTAAGTGTCCTTAGTAAATACAATTATACAAGTGAAATGAAAACTTGATTGATTAATTTGTCTATCAATTTTGAAAATTTATTAATCATTTAAGTTATTTATCAACTAAATGCCAAACACTCTCTGATTCCAGCTTCTCAGGTGTGCAGATTTTCTGCTTTCCTGTTTTATACCATTGTTAATTCAATATCCTTGGGTTCTGGAATATGGATCAGACAAATCTAGCAATTTGAGGAAGTCATGTTGTGCTCAAGGAAATTGTGATGGGGATTTTTCACAATTTTCTGAAACTGCAGGGACTAGATAATAAATAGAAAACACAGTTAAAAGATTGGATCAATCAATAATGAAATAATCTTTAGTTGCAGCCATAATAAACAAATGGAAAATTCTAAGTGTTTCTGTGATCAGGTCAGGTTGTATGTTTTGAGGTTATTAATATTTCCCACTTTAAAAGCTACAAACAATGTTTTTATAACTAGTTAAAAAGTCTGATGAATACCTACTGTATGCAAATTATTTACGTATCATTTAACGATTCAGAAAAGTTCTCCAGCAGTTGAATATTTTCTGTGCATCCAAAAACAACTCAATTAATAAACAGACTAATGTTCCCCACATTTCCTTTAAAAACTACACACACACACAAATCAAAACAGTTTTCTGACTTACAATTACTCGTTAATAGTCACAGGTATGCGTATGATTTCGAGACATGTTTTTCTAAAAAAGTTAATGACCTGAACTTTACTAGAGCAGAGAAAGCATAGGCAATTTTCAGGTTTCTTAGTCTGGTTCACTCTATAAAATATTTAGTCGATGTGTTTCTAAAGTGTTTCATAAGCCAAATGAATATTTTCCATCACACATAACAATTTCATAGCTCACTGACGCGCATTAGTCCTGACAACAAAACAACAGGAGGTTGAAGATAATTTCTGTCTTCAAGATTGTGTTTGATTAATAATTTACCAGACAAGCCTCTGAATATGCTTTTTAACTTTCTGTTTAAGGGCTTTACACATTTGACAGAGGCACAACTTTAAAGAGGCACAAACACCAAACTCTACCATCAAATGAGGCAGTGCACACCTTGTAACTATGAGCTTAGGAGACAATTTACATTTTACATTCTTGCAATATTTCACATTATCATACGAGTGAAATGTGAAATTGGATGAAATTCTTTTGAAACAGTTCTTGTATTTTCCCCAATCTTCCATTTGTTGTTATTACTGTTCTTAAATTTTTCATTGTTTGATGAAGGGCAGTTGGTACAAACTATCCTTTAGCCCATAATTGTTAAACTGAGTCATGTATTAAGTATAATGCTCAAGAAAAATATCTATATCTGTTTAAAAATAAAAATACTGTTATTATTGTTAGTAGTGGCAGAAGTAGTAGTAGTATCAAAATGTCGAGGACTAAAAATATAATGGAATCAAGAATCAAGCATACTTTTTTCCCTCTAACATCTAAATGTAGTTCCTATTTGGGCACTAATCTTACAGAGCATGTAAACTTCCAGTGGTGTTCAGTGCTTTTACACATATCATTGTTATCACTGATGTTGCCACAAATATGACACTACACAATAGATACTCAGGGCATATTCACAGAAACTGGAAAGGCCTTTGAACCAGTGATGTTCGGTCATTTTAAGACAAATGAGGACACCTAGCGGTTGCTGTGTGTGTGGGAATACCTACTGTATGAACAGTCACTTTTCAGGACAGACTACATCACCGGTAAAACAATGTGTTGTTATCCCATTGGTTAAGTTTGGTTGTAGGTAGGGTAAAAAATTAAAACCATACACCAGCAACAAACTTTTTGATTGAGCATACTGTACATGCTGTAGGCTTAAAAAGACTGTTAAAAAATTGTATTTTCAGCAGCTTCACCTATGCTTTTAAAGGCCTGAATTAATTCTGTTGCAATAGATTTCAATGGAGAACTGTTTGAGTCTTCAGAGAAGACAAGAACCACTGCAACGCCCACAGAAATTCCTCACACCTCTCCTAAAGCATAATCCACTTCTCTGCTGTCCATCTATATGCTCAGTAAGTCCCAAACAATAACAAACAGCTTCAGGTAGTGCTTTTGGATGTACAATAGTGCGACACAGCAGTGTATTTTGTCATATTTTGATGAACTGATGACTGCTTGGAACACACTGATCCTGCAGACTCACAGCATAGAAGCGGTTTATGCTGCAGGATTAGTTTCAGGAATTTTAAAGGACATTTTGATACATTTTGCTATTGTAAAAAATTCAGTCGTAACTGACATGAAGCCAAGGTGACTGCTGCTGCCGTTCTTTGTGACATATGAAACTACAAACTTTTTACAGTCACCTTACAAGCCCAAAGGAAGTCAGTGTTTGATACTCACTAGATAGTTTTTGCGTTGCATAACACTTTAAAAGACAAGTTGTTTGCCTGCTTGGTGATAGGATGGTTTAAAAATTAGATATTAGCCTTCATAGTAAATTTTACTTTGCATACTGTACTTTGCAATTATTTACTATTCAAAAAGTTGACACAAATTTTCTCCTCACTTGGTTAAAACTAAAGCATGAGGAGAAGTTCCTGACCTTATTGTGAACAAGCGTGAGCCTCAGGTCCGGTTTTATAATGGCATATGCCATCAGCAGGTCTTGTACTTTCTTCAGTTCCTCCTTGCACTTCTTGGTGGAAGAATAGTACTGCCTTCTCACTGGAAAATTCTTGAAAAGCTTCAGTACACTCACCGTTGTACCTGTAAAACACAGAAGAATAGAGGTGTGCAACAGCTTTTGACATAACATTTACTTTTCCTACAAAAGGCTGAAGGATGCAGGTGGACCAGATCTACCTGGCCACCATGGGCCCAAAACTCTTGTCAACGCGTGCATTTTTCTCAAAACTTTCACAGTAACTAAACAAACAACAAAATGTTTTCTTAAAAGGTATACCCATACTATCTACATTGTCAAAAACTGAAAAAGTCAACTGTATCCAATCAGGATTTGTTCATCAGCAAATGAATTTGTCTTAAGGCCCAATGGCCAACAGTGGCTTCAGAAAGTATTCATACCCCTTCGCTTTTTGCACTTTATTGTGTTGTAGATTTAATTTTAAATTGATTAAATTGATATTTTTAACCCATCAGTCTACATTCAATCCATAAGGAATATTTAGTGTCGAAAAACAATGTGACTGCTGGTGGATCTAGTAAATAATATTTAAATTGGTATCTGAATCGGTTAGTGACATGGCAACCATTTCCAGTTCAGCAGGATAAAGAAATGAATTCATAGCATTTACAAAGTTTCCATCTCAACATTTTTCTGAACATTTACTAAACATTATAAAAACAGTTGATTTTGTTGCTCACTAAAAGACTGATTAAATTACTGGTGCCTTGCCTTGACCCAAGTGAGACGGCTTCTGAGAAACAACCTCCCCTGTGAAGCTAAGCGTGTACTGGGTACTGATGTCATCCTCCACTGTCTTCGTTGTGACAGCCACCTAAAGAGAAACAGCATAAGACATCATTCCAGCTTATAGACTGCAATAAACCAGGATGTATAGCTGATACTTAATATATACTGATAAATGAAAGAGTCATGCTATCCTTAAAATATTACAAATGTGTGCATGAGTGAGATGAATTGTTTTCTTTTTCATGAACTTTGTTATTAGTTTACTACATGTATACAAGTTGTAGATCACTATGTATAACTTCTGTTATTTATTATTAACTTCTGTTAGCCATTTGCCTTCCTTTCTTCTGATGTGACCGTCATTTAAGAATTACAGTTAGTTATTCAATACTTATCACCTCGGCCACAGCACAAACGGAGCCCAGTGCTTCTCCTCTAAACCCGTATGTTTCTAGACGCTGCAGATCCTCATGGCTAGAGATCTTTGAAGTAAAATGTCTCATGGCCATCACAGAGGTATCTGCAGCTTTGATTCCAAGGCCGTTGTCACGAACTTCGATCCGGTCCAAACCATAGTTCTCCTGCAATGGGGAAGTTGATAGATACTGTAGACTACCAGTGCAACTGCAAACTGTATTAACAAATACAACAAGGTTACTGCTAAATGGGCAAGAAAACAACATCTGATGAGGGCAACTGACCAAATTCTGCTACAGGCAATACCATTAATCATTTTCTTATTCCAAAGTCTGTAACTTAGACAATGTACCAGTATAATGTCAATGCTTGAAGCCCCAGCATCTAGGGAATTTTCCATCAGTTCTTTCAAAACATTCACCACCGATGTTATGACCTGGGTGCTCGACAGCAGCCGCACAGTATCTGTAGGCAACTGCTTCATGATTCCAGGTATCTGTTAGAGAAAAGTCTGGTTTTAGTTTGGTACTTCTGCTGTTGACTCATAACAACCGCATGGCATTGGGGTAGAACAAATCTTGAAAAATGCTTTTTTTGTGAGATCTGTGGCTTCACAAACTCCAAAACACATCCCTGAATGAAAATTTCAAATGTAGAAACAAAACAAGAAAATTGAAGGAAAGGGCATTCAAACATAATCATGTCTCCCACTAAATGGCACACACATACACTGTTAAGAAAAAGCTATTTAAAACCAAACATAGTTGTTATTGTTAATGTTTTGATTATGGGTCCAAAAATGTATCTGAGCCCAATGTTCAACCGATCTTGCCCAGACACCAAAAAAATGTTAAACCAATTTCACAAGATTCTCCTGGCAGAGAACTAAAATACAGGCATGGGTATGAATCTAAAAGCATGTGATTTCAACAAACTGTACATAGGTGAGCTGCACTACAAATAAATTGCCAATATAGCTTGCATGTGCAGCACACTTGTAACCTAAATGAAATTGACATTAAAACATAAAAACATTATGTGAGGCAAACAAATCTCTTTTCGTGTGCATTCATTAGCAAGCTTGATCTTGATAAAAACAGATTCAAATCTTGATTTCTGGGTTCACAAGGATTCTTTATGTTAAAAATACCAATTTTTATCCGTTGATCACGAAAATAATATATCAATGTTACAAATAAGAGCTACCAGTTGGTATGACCTCTCAACTGCTCACTGATACTGTAGCGACTAATGCTAGTCCACTGCTCGACGAAACAATCAAGTTGTCTTCTTTCAGTCAAGACATAATTAAGTGAGAAACATTTTAAATACTAAAGAAAGTCATGTCACGGTCAACACCTTGATAAAATGGCTTGAAAGGCGTTTTACAGTAGGTTGACTTTACTAACGTAAGCTAACTTCTCTGCAACTTATTTGGTCTGCGTTGACTGGTTAGCTTGCAATTAAAATCCTAATTCCCTGTACATTAAAAAAGAATTACAAACTCATATTAAACTGAATATTAACGTTAGATATAGTGATGGGTAATTACTGAGTTGCACGGGCTCCCTTGACTACAATCCCCGTCGAATCTGTCATAAACAACAGACACGAGCCACACGGCGGAAACGACTTGATTCCCGCCCCCTCCTTTAACCGTTGATTGGTTATAAGTGACAAGAGGGCGGGTTCGCGAATAAGTCGGGCGCAAATTTTACCCTGAGTTAAAGCTAACGGGTACAACCTTTTGTCAGCCTACGTAGACACCTAGCTTTCGGGAGGATTGCCATGCCAAAACCAAACACAGTCAGGCTCTTACTAACCCTAACTGTAAACACAATGAAATCTAAAGCTTAACATAGCCACCTGCTACGTAGGACTTTTGGGTGCAGGCCTAAGCCTGAAAGGTCAAATTAGGGCATCAAATACCTCCTGTTGATGTGTTGAAACAACGTCTACTTCCGCCCGGGTCAGTCTGCGACGTGCCGTCAGCGCCTGGGAGCTGCTCACATCAACAAGAGGATAAAGCATTTCTCTCCACAGCATCTCGTCTGTATAAATACCTCTACTGCTCGCTACTACCTGTAAGTCTTTATCACTGGATTTGTGGGTGTTTTATTTCACACATTTAACCACATAACTTAACGTTTCTTGTTTACGCAATGACGCTGACCAACTTGGTTTACGAAGTGGTAGATTGGCTCGGGCTATGTACTGAAAACGAAAACATGTCTAAGGGATACACATCTACTTTTTAAGGCATGCCAGACATTATGGAATAGATAACATCTGTTTACATTAAGCCACTAAGACAGGGAACCAATTTGCTTTCATGTACTTGTTAGTGAGTTAACAGCCCTGCAGTTTGCTGCAGCCACGAAAATTAAATCAGAAAATAGCCTAGGCCAGTGACTACTATTTGTGTCTAATTTTAGTTAAATCATGTCTAAGGATTCTTTTGCAGTTGTCTCAGCAATTCATGTCGTTGCAGATACTTACTTTCGACAAGTAAATGGTCTTGGTATTAGATATGTTATCAGACCATATGTGTCTTACTTCAGGTATCAACTTTGAATCTCTGTCTATGGACTGAGATGAGCACTAGTATCCCAAATGTAGCTGATAGCTTCATACATTAGATTAGTAGCAGTGGACAGTCATATGGCCCAGTGCTATGCCACATGTGAATTTAGACAGAAACTTAGATTAAACTAGGTAAAGAGTCTTTAAAAGATTGTGTCCTCATCCACACTGGTACTTTTACGTATTTTTAACAATTGCTAAATACCAAAAGGTCATTTTGCTGGTCAAATAGGGAAACTGACAGTTTAAAGTTGGCATGCATCAGGCTTTGTTGGTTGGGAATGTGGAATTTAAATGATCATTTCCTTTAATGACTGCAAATTAAGCTTTTGTTCGCTTTCTTTAATCCAGTCTGGCAGCTGAAAGTGTGCCAGAGGCCAAAGTTCAACAAGATTACACAAGATGTTTTTCTTGTTATCACATTCAGACTTGCAGGGAGTGCAAAGTGCTACAGTGATACTTTGGTGGTATCATTTTCTACTTCAAATAAAGGTTTATTATATAGAAAATTGTAAATGGTGCACTCTTATAGTTAAGGTCAAAGGCTTATTGTAACTGCAGATACTGTATGTACATTATTTATAGTGAATAAAATTGGCATTTTCGGTGTTCCTAAAACTATTACAGGATTGTAGAATCCAGAGCTTGTTTTAAAAGTCAATGCCAGATCAGTGGATATTACCACAGTCATTGAATGGACATTTGAAACCCCTGTAATAATTGCATAAGGCCACAAATGATTATTAAGACAGTAACTACCAAGACAGAAAAACTAGTAAAAGTTCAATCTCCAGATGCATTAAAGTAAAAGAGATGCGTGACTCCACCTGATGAGCTGGATATCAGATGTTGAAAGTTGACTCTTTAATAACATTATAATGGTAACTGTTCAAAATAAATTACAAAGAATGAGTATAAATGGCACAACAAAGTGAAATATTGTTTTGGTTTTTTTTTTTTTTTTTTTTCTGTCCACAGACCAGAATGAATGTGGGTGTGGCACACAGTGAGGTGAACCCAAACACTCGGGTGATGAACAGTCGAGGGATCTGGCTGACCTATGCGCTTGGTGTTGGAATACTTCACATTGTGCTCTTAAGCATACCCTTCTTCAGTGTGCCAGTGGTGTGGACTCTAACTAATGTCATTCACAA